>NW_007727217.1:332435-375112 GCF_000696425.1 Galeopterus variegatus
CCATTTTAAAAACCCCAAAAAAAAAAAAAAAAAAAAAAAAAGGAAGAAAGAAAGAAAAAAAAATTAGTATCTCCTAATTGTAGTTTGAAAACTAATTTAAATAACTCCATTTTAATCCCATTAATATTGCATATTGAGTGATAATAATATAAGAAAAAGCCTCAAAAATAATTGTATTTAGTCTATAAATTCAAATGTAGTTAGTTGCTTGAATTTTATATTTTCTGTAATATTCTGATATTTTTTACATTACTACTATCAAAGTAAAAAATATGTTCATATACTGTAATAGATAACTGGCCTGAGGATATAGAGAATTCAATGAAAGTCCTCAAGAGGGATGACCTGTTACAATTTCTAACTTTCCACATTGAAAAAATGATCATAGTTAGGTTTAAAAATGTATTCACAAGTTTAAGTGCCTGACAAGTTGGCAGTGAGTCATTAAATACTATTGTGTTTTTCTCATCATTAAACCAAATGAAATTGACAGAAAGGAAGATCTCTGCCATAAATGTTAATTGGCACATGCAATGCTAAAGAGGGATTAGCTTTCCTACTTTATTTCATTTCCTGTTTTTATTTTATTTGGAATGTCACCTCCACTTCTGCCTACTCTGTTTTAATTGACTCTCAAACATTTTGATAAACGTTTGTTTGTATTTCCTGCTGAAGAAGGTAATAGAACTTACAGACACCTTGGTTCCTCAAATACTCAAACTCAGAAGAAATTTTAGAGTTTTGGCCTTTAGTATACTGTTGTATAATTTTAAAGTTTCAAAATGTTTATATAGCTTTATTTGTAATATAGTGTTTTGTTGCATTTATTTTCCATTGTATAAATAACTATACTTGTAACTGATTTTTAAAATATTATTGTTATATATGGTAGTTAAGAGCACAGATTCAGGTGTTAAACTTACAGCATCAAATCTTATATTGACAAATTATTATCAGTGTGATTTTGGGTAAATTAATAGTACCTCTTTCATTGACAGATTATGGAAATTAAATGAGTTTACATCTGTAAATGACAGAATGGTCTGCTCAACATTCTAAAATCAATCAGTGTAATTTACTACATTAACTGAACACAAAATAAAATTCATATGATTATCTTAATAGATGTAGAAAAAGTATTTGACAAAATTTATAACGCAGTTTTAACCAAGATGTAGAAAGGAATATTGTCAATATGATAAGGGACATCCATGAAAAACCTATAGCTAACATTATACTTGGTGGACCAAAAATTCCCAAATATGATAACAAGGCAAGGATGTCTGCTCTCACTACTTCTATTTGACATTGTACTGGTGTTCTCAGACAATGCAAAAGCAAAAGAAAAAAAAAATTATTCACATCAGAATGGGAGAAAACATCTTTTTTACAAAAAACATGGTTACTTTTCTATAAAATACCAATTAATCAGAAAACAAACCTAAAAATATTAATAAATGAATTTAGGAAGATTAGAGATTCAAATCAATACAAAAATTATTAGCAACAAATTATTGAAAATATCCCTTTTAAAACATAACAATTTATGGTGACATTAAGTTTAAAAATATATTTGTAATAAATATAATAAGTCCACTTTAATAAAAATTATAAAATTATGTAGAGAGAAATTAAAGAAGATGCAACAAATAGAGTGATAGGTCATGTCATAGATCTAAAGATGCAGTATTGTTAATATACGCATTATCTCCAGAATAATATACAAATTCAAGGTCATCCCTGTAAATAATCCATCAGGCTTTCTTGTAGAAATCAACAAATTAGTGGTGGACTAATGGGTACAAAACTATCCTAAGTGAATCATTGTGCAGTATATGCATATATTAAAACAACACACTGCATCACATAAATATATACAAGAAAATACTAAAATTTAAAAAAGGAAAAAAAAAAGAAATTGACAAGTTGATTCTAACACACATATGCAAACATGAAGAACCAACATAAGAAATTTAGACTACTTGATTTTAATACTATAGCTATTATAAATCTACAGTAGTTTGGAGAGTGTAGGGGTAGACAAATAGATAAATGGGCCATAATAGAGAATCCAGAAATTGACATAAACATACATTAACTTTTAACACAAATACTAAGGTAAATGACTTAGAAAAGACTTATCTTCCTAACGAATGCAGCTAAAATAACTGGATATCTGTATGAGAGAAAATGAATCAACATCCATACCTCAGACAATTCCCCCAAAATTAAATTGAAATGGATAATTGAACTGAACACAAAGGTTCAAACTATAAAGTTTTAGAAAACTTAGGAGAATACCTTTGTGATCCTAATTAAGTAAAGATTTCTTAAATAAGGCACCAAAATCATTGGATATATAAAAAAATTATAAATTAGACTATCAAAATTGTATATTTCTGCTCCTCAAATATATCATCAATAAAATAAAAGGGCAAGCCACGAATTGGCAGAAAACACTAGAGGTATAGCTCTCAAAAATTAGATATTATTAGCTAGAGCAAGCAAAACCCATGAGCGTTAAAAATGAGCACATAACATATGAGGAAGACAATCACAGTAAAAGATTATGAGGAATTTAAACCATGTAAACCACCTGTACAAGAGAATCAGAACTAATGTGTGTGTGTGTGTGCATGTGTGTGAGCATGCGTATGTGTATGGTTACATGTGCATAGCATACTGGAAAGAAAAAAAGGGTATTAGAAACATGAATCAGGAATAAGACACAGTTCTAAAATAAAAGTAATTGAAGATATTAGGTATAAAACTATAATTGTTGAAATAGAGATCATCTCATTCAAAGTCTTATTTAAAGACAAAAATTGAGACTGGAAACTGAGAAAAGAAAGCAATCATTATTCTATGTTCCTGCAATAATCTTTTGATTAATAGATGAAAGTATAAATTTTTGTCTGACAATTTTGTTTTGCCTGTTTGCTATTTCTGATATATTCTAATGAAAGCAATTTTATTTAGTTCTAAAAAAGTATCTTTTTGTTTTCCTAAATAATTTTGTTTTAGTTTTATTTTAGCTAGGTTTGTATCTTGACAAGTTCCTAAAAGTTGAAAAAATTAAAAGTTACTGTATAGTAGTGTTTGTCCCTTTGAAAACCTTAAAAATCCTGTTAAAATTCATCTTAATAATGTATTGTAGTATGAAACAAAGAGACCCATGGCAAATATGCTTCATCAGAATGGGTATCCATCAGCTCTTTAATTGTACAGAATAATACACAAGAGAGCATTAGCTCTAAAGGATAATAGTGGTTGCTTGAATCTGATTAGCTCTACAAATTCTCCCTCCAAAATCATAAGACCAATGAGTAGTGAAACACACACATACACACACAGACATTCTATATCTTCACCACTATTAGGAAACAGAAAAGGCCAAAAAGTGTTATTACCTATAAATAGAAATATAAACACCAACTATTAATAGTGCTCCCACAATGCTGTAAGCCTGTGGATACAGAAGAGACTTAAGAGATTCCTTGAAAAAGCAGGGGAAGAAAGGAGAATTTCAACAATTTATAAAGTAAAACACCCTTTGGTTAGAGTATTCCAGAATGTGATGCCAAAATACTGAACACATATCTTGGATTTCGTAGTTTACAGCATCAGCTACAGGAAGGTAGGATGAAAGAGAACAGGACCACAAGTGACAGACACAGAGAAACATTTACCTGGAGGAGAAGATAATAAATAAGCAAGAGGAAAAAGAGATAGAGAGGTGGAAAATTAAATATCCTACAGAAATTAAGTAGAAACAAGACTCACTAACCCCTCTCCTTCACCCACTGCAGCCAAAATCAACAAAGTCACTTATTAAGTAATATAAAATTTAATAAACTGGTAGCAGTGGATGTTTTGAACATGGAATCCTGAGTTGGCAGAGTAATGGCTCTCTCCAAATCAACATCTTAATCCTTGAGAACTGGACATGTTTTTCCTTACGTGGCAAAAGAGAATTACTGATGCAGATGGAATTAAGGTTGCAAATCAGCCGACGTTAAATAAGGAGATGATCCTGGATTTTCCATGTGTGCCCAGTGTAATCATAACGGTCTTTAGCAATGGAAGAGGGATACAGAAGAGATCATCAGAGTGATGCAATGTAAGGACTCAATCCACCAGTGATGGATTTAAAGCTACAGGCAGTGGGTCCTGACTGAAGAAGGCACGTGGCCTATGGAAGTTGGAAAGAAGCAAGGAAACAGATTGCCCCCTGGAGCTACCAGAAAGGAATTCAGCCGGGTAGACACATTTATGTTAGCCCAGTAAGACCCATGTCAGACTGCTGAACTACTCAACTGTAAGATAATAAACTTTTGCTGTTGTAAGCCACTGAATTTGTGCTATGTTTTAACAGCAGCCATAGAAAACTAACACAAATGATTTCCATGAAATTCCTAAGGTTAGCAAATGTAAACAAACTCTATATAAATTAATGGTAAAAAGGGAAGATGAAAATCAAAATATTTTAGCCAATGATTACTGTACACACACCACACACACACACACATAAACATGCACACACATACAAACACAAAATAGAAGCAAATTTTTTTAAAAAATCTATTTATCATTCTCACATTCATTCTTACAATTCATGGCATTTCTTAATGCCCTTTGCATGATCTATCACTTCCCCCCCCCATCTCCAGCATCCTTAGGTTTGTCCTCTTCTTCTGAAAGTTCAACTTATTGTTGTCATCTTTTCTTTCTTTCCTTCATTTCTCTCCTTCTTCCCTCCTTCACTCCCTCCCTCCCTTGCTTCCTTCCTTCCTAGCACCCAGTTATGAGTGAGAACATACGGTATTTCTGTTTCTTTGTGTGGCTTATTTCACTTAACATCATTTTCTCCAAACTCATCCATGTTGCTGCAAATGGCAGAATTTCATTCTTTTTTATGGCTGAGTAGTATTCCATTACATATGTATACCACATTTTCTTTATCCAGTCATCCATCAATGGACACTTAGGTTGGTTCCATATGTTGGCTACTATAAATAGTGCTGCAATCAATATGGGAGTGCAGGTATCCCTTCAACATGATGATTTCCATTCCTCTGGATATATACCAGCAGTGGGATGGCTGGATCAAATGATAGCTATATCTGTAGTTATTTGAGAAACCTCTATACTGTTTTCCATAATGGCTGTGCTAGTTTACAGTCCCACCAACAGTGTATGCCCTTTCCCCACATCCTCACCAGCATTTGTTATTCTCATTGTTTATGAACAAGACCCCAAAAGCACAAGCAACAAAAGAAAAAATAAATAAATGGGATTATATCAAACTAAAAAGCTTCTGCACAGCAAAGGAAACAATCAACAGAGTGGAAAGACGACATATGGAATAGGAGAAAATATTTGCAAACTATACATCTTACAAGGGATTAGTATCCAGAATATACAAAGAACTCAAACAACTATACAGTAAAAAACCAAATAATCCAAAAAATGGGCAAAGGAACTGAACAGGCATTTTTCAAAATAAGACATACAAATGGCCAACAGGTACATGAAAAAATGCTCAGCATCACTATTCATCAAAGAAATGCAAATCAAAACCACATTGAGATATCATCTCACCACAGTTAGACTGGCCATTATTAGAAGTAAATTTTATTATGGATAATAGATGTAAATATTCAAAATAAATACTCTAAACTGTTAAAAGTAAATTAAGACTAATAGACAAAAATAGAAATAAATGCAAGGAAATTTGACTGGGTTCAGGAAGATAAAAATAAAATAAAATATCAGAAATAAATAACAAATTGCAAAGTTGTCAAATGAGGATAGATTAGAATGAGTCTAATAAGGAAAATTTACCAAAAGAAAAAACAAAGTGAAATAAAAAATTTGAAAGGTTCAGAGGTAAAAGTAATTGAAATGAAAGAGAAGCTAAGAAGGTCCACAATCTATGTAGTTGGAGGTTTTGAGGAAAAAAACAAAACAAACTGAATGAATATTTAAAGCTCTAGTGCAAGAAACCGTTAAAAACATTTTAAAACCTTTATAAACTTATTAAAATGGCCTTCCACATACCTTCGGAAAACTGACTAGAAAAATCAATATGAGACATAATTCAGTAAAAGGTATAAACTTTAAGACAAAAAAAAAATATTGGAAACTGAGCAAAACTAATTAAATGATTTAAAAGTGTATGAAAATTAGGCTGGCATTAGGTTTGTCAAATGGTTCATACAAAACTGGGTAATGGAATACTATCATTTTCAAGAAACTCAGGAAATAAAGTGCATGCCAAGGATTTTATATTAAGCCATATTGACCTTCAAGTAAGAAGGCTTCAAAAGAAACATTTTGAAAGGACAAAATATCAGGTATTGCCCATGAGTTTTTTCAGACCCTTTGTCTAGAATATCTTCACCAAAACAAGAGATACCTAGGGAAAGTTCAGCAAAAGAATAGATTCTAAGATATAATATATTTGATAGTATAACTGAGAATAAAACAAGGATGCAGACCAGGGCCAAAGAATAATATATATGTGTGTCAAGATTCTCCAGAGAAACAGGAACAGGCATATATGCTGTGAACTGAATTGTGTCTTCCAAGTTTTGTGTATCAGAGGCTTGCTCCCAATTGTGACTGATATGAAGGTAGGAAATCCTATTATGATAATTGATAGGTGGGGCCTTGAAGATTCATAAGTTGATGGTTTACTGGTGGTTGTGGGTGTGGTTCTGAGAGCTTTAAAAGGAGAGCACATGAGGAGTCATCTCTCTCTCTCTCTCTCTCTCTGCTTCTGCCATTTCACAATAGGATATCCTTTGTCGGTGAAGCCACCACTGTGGAAGATTCTCACCAGTTATGTTCCCTGGACTTTGGACTTCCCAGCCTCTGAAACTGTAAGCAATAAGTATTGCTTCTTTATAAATTACTTAGCTTCAGGTATTTTGTTGAAAGAAACAGAAATGGACTAATACAATATATTTTTTAAATTGTGAACCACGATATTTTATATCTATCTGCCTACCTTTCTATCTAGAGAAAGAGAGAGACTTATTATAGGAATTGGCTCATGCAATTAGGAAGGCCAAGGGTTCCCACTATCTGCCACGTGCAAGCAGGAAAACCAGGAAAGCTGATGGTGTAATTTAGCTCGTTACGGTCTGAGAAATAGAAGTGCCAATGTCCAAGGGTGGGAAAAGATGGATGTCCTAGCTCAAAGAGTAGCAAATTCACCCTTTATCCGCTATTTTTGTTCTATTTAGGCCCAGAAGGGATTGGATAATATCCACCTACATTGGTGAGGGTGATCTACTTTACTAAGTCTACCAATCTAAAAACTAATCTCTTCCAAAAACACCTTCACAGACACATCCAGAAATAATATTTTACCAGCTATCTGGGCATTCCTTAGCCCACTCAAGTTAAAACATAAACTTAACCATCATAGTATATGTACATTATGTACTATGACAAAATAAAAAAGATGCATCTAAAACATGGGAGAAAATGTGCAAAAGAAAGTGGAAATTAGAATAGAGCCAATGGCTGTTGTATATGCAATAGATGAGGGTCCAATGATACTACTAAGGTTGATATACCAAGAAGTAAATCATTAGGTAATGTAGTGGATTGAATTATATCACCCCCAAAATCACTGAAGCCTGAACTGTGTCCCCCAAGTTTTATGTATTAGAAACTTAGCACCCTCTGTGACTATTAAGAGGGTGGGAAATCCAGTTATGGTAGCTGAAAGGTAGAGCCTGGAAGAGGTGACAGATTGTAGGACCATGCACTAGTGAATGGATTAAAAATGGTGGTCAGGGGCATGGTTCTGAGGGCTTTAAGAAGAGGAGAGTCTGTCTTTCTCTCACTCTCTCTGATCTCACTCTCTGCTTTGCTGTTTCACAGTGTGATACTCTGTCATCACTGAAGTCATCACTAAAGAAAGCCTTCACTAAATGTGTTCCCAGGACTTTGGACTTCCATCCTCTGAAACTGTAAGCAATACACTTTGTTTTCTTATATATTACCCAGTTCCATGTATTTTGTTATAAGCAATGGAAGTGGACAGGTAAGAAAAAGACAGGCTCTATAAAGTGTACTGATACAAAGAGATCCACTATAACACAAAAAAATATTTCTAAATACTAAACATAGTTAAGATGCAAAAAATAAATAAATAAATAAATAACACATAGAGAAAGTAATGCAGTAAATATAATCCATTAACAGAGTAAATGTTAGTCAGGTCTGACTCCCACAGGGCTTCAAGGTAACTGCTACAATGACCCTCCTGGGGTGGTGGTAATGAGCAACACTACTATCTTGGACCTACTGAGCAGGTGCAATGACCAAAGCCTTAACTGAGCATCTGCCCATGCTGTAACCATAACCATAACCGTAACCGTGAAGAATAGAATGGACCACCTCCAGAGGCACAGAATGATGTCCTTGGCCTGCACTTCTTGCCCAATAAAGGATCCTGAACAGCTCCCCTTAGGAATCTAGCTTCCCAATAGCTACCTCCCTTATGCATAGGCTCTCTTCTCTTTAAATAAAGTGTTTCTTGCTTTACTGTTGAGTGCATTGTTCATTTCTATGACTTTGAGACCCCAAAACCTGGTCCTATAACAGAAGCATAGTAACATAGTATACACATGTAACTATTATATATACACACACAGCCTATTCCTAATTTATGTAAAGAATTTTGCTCTATAAATTAAAAATTAATGGTATCACAAGCTAAATCTCAGTATAGAAATAAATAATTTAAAATATATACAGCTGAGAACTGTTTGAATTATGGTAGATGTGAGGGTGAGGAGAAAATATATATCTTCTTTTAGATATTTTCATGGTACTACCTCAAATTTATATGTATGTACTGAAGTAATATCTCTGGGTTTTTTTTCCTACATACTCTTCACTCTGATTTCCCCAACCAAGTTCAAAGAGCTACCAAGCCCCACTCATCTTTCACAGAAGAAAGCCTCCCTTCCTTAACATCTTTTTCCATCTCTAATACCTTCAGGACATATAACTCAGAGTAGAGGTAGGTGTAAATGCATGGTGAGCATTCTCGAATAAAATTATTCTATTCTCTGTCTACATCTAAATTTCTAAACCAGATAAGTAAAGTTGAATTTTCAAAGTTTCATATTGGAAGAGAAAGTCTAAGTTAGAGGGAAAAATAAATTCACTACAAATTTCTTCCAACCTATCCATAAATAGTGCAGAAATAAGCAACTCATAATAACCATAAGGAAAAACAGGCCTGTACATTTGTCTGATGAAAACAAAGTATATTTTTGGCATGGCAAAAAATTGACCATACTTCCTGATCTGATTACATGTTGGGTTGCTCCCAGGTTCTCTTCACTTACCTTCTGCATTGATGTGGTTCTAATCATTTCTAAAAAAAACATGATCTTACTACTATTAGATTCCCATTTAAATGTTTTGGTCTTAAATGGAATAAGGGCAAGATTGTGTCAGATATCATAGCTTTATTCTGAATAAAAGATATTGTCACTAAATAGGTCTTGGCAGTATTTGGTGATCTCTTTATCCTCTAGAGACATATGGCTTGTGCTCAAATTTAACTCCAATTTTTATAAAGACTATGATCTTGGAAAAGTTACTTAAATTATATTTGTTTCTTCATATGTGTATTAATGATTAATATTATTGTCTTGTTTCCTCTTGTTTCTCATGTCTGGCACTGGTAGGCTGTTGTTCCTGTATATCTTCTACTGAAATGATACCATTTTATTTTCCTTAAAAAAAGTTGAGAATCTCAGAAGACCTAAAAGAATTACCCTGAGCCAGAGAAGTAAACCTTTTTTGAGCTCCTACTGCTTTTGTTCAAGGGAATTTGCAAATTCTGATGAAATAATTTTTTTTTTATTTTGGTGGCCTCACCTGGCAATGGAAACAGATCAAAACCTAGGATCTACCTAATTTGTTGAAAAAACTGGGAACCCAAAGGACTATACTATCAAGACTATACCACCCTCACAGAGATTTATACCCAAGGGTCACATCGCCTGTATAGTTCAAAAAGTCTTGAGTTCTGAATTAGGGTCAGAGGTCTTGTTTTTTTGACAAAGCTAAATCCATGGAATAAGTAAATGGAGAAAGGCATCTTCATTCTAAACCTCAAGTTATTCCTACAAATATTCTTGCAAAGGCAATACCATCCCACCATCTAAGATAACTCTCAAAGAACAGTATTTTAACCAGAAAACATCGGAAACTATTAAAACAGATCCTCAAATTCTTTAGGTATTGTTATTACTTGTTGATATCATGCAGATCCTCCTGCCTGCCATGACAGGAACTTAGTATAGCTGCTGGGTAGCTGAGTAGCTGTTGACACCAGAATGAGAAGTAAACCCAATCTTCAATTGAAAGAGACCTATAGACCCATAATAGAGTAATTATTATATTAATTATAAGCTACTGAGATTTTGAGGTTGCTTGTTATGTACCATTATTATTGATAAAACATGACTAATACACCCCCAAACCTTGACACACTGTAAAAAGTAGCAAGAAACACTAGAAGTACAAATCCATAATAGGAGCCAGGAGCAGTTCAAATATTGTTTAAATAAATAAACTGAGATGGAAATTGGCTCACCATATTGTCCAGCCTGAGAATCAAATTCACTACATACACATTATTATATTATTAGTGTGATTATTGAAGCTTTAAGATACACTCTGATAAGTGAATGCTTAATTTGGGGGAAGGAGAAATTAACTGCTTAAATGAAACAAAGAGAGGAAATGAAAGCATTTTTATTGTCAGTATTTTTCTTACCAGTACATAGTTACTTATGATTCATCAGCCAACAAAAAAATTCCAAATATACCCATATTCATTATGTCTTTTACTTTTCCCAGTATATGGCAATCTAAAAATATACTGGAAGAAATTCCTTTGTGTTCTGATTGTATTTATCAGTGTGTATTTATTGATATTCATTCTAAGTAAAAATATAATCTGCATCTTGTAGAATTTTTAGAAAGTAAAAGTTGCAACTGCTGTATTATGGAATCATTGGCTATTCATGTGGTTAAATATTATCTTTTTATTTTTATTTTTTAATTCAAAAGGCTCATTCTCCACAACAACTCTCCTGATAGAAAACTTCTCATATCATTACTACCCTGAGATAGCAAGATTGATTATTTTGTTATTACCAGTGGTAGTTTTGGGTCTGAGAGCACAAGCCTTAGATCTGAGTCACTTTTGTTTCCTAGCTCCACCATGTAATAGGGGTATAACTTAGAGCAATTTTCTTTAACCTCACTGTTTCTGAATTTTTCTTCTATTTAAACTGGAGATAATAATAGTACTTACCTCACTCACAAAGTCATTGTGACCATTAAATGTGTTAGCATGTGTAATACACAATAATTCTGGTGCTATGTCTCAGTCTTACAATACCTTGTATAAGTTTGCCAAGCACACACATTAAAAACATTGTTTATCACTGACATTTTATGTACTTAAGTCTTTCATTACAAAGATGTATCATTATGTTTTAAGTGATTTGGAAAGAACTTTTGTGTTTTTCTTTATTTTCCTGTGTTTTTAACAAAATTGAAAAATGTATACTAATGAATTTATCAAGGCACAAAATTTTGTTCAACATTCTATGTTAGTAATGCACAAGGATTTTGATTTCATAGATATGGGAGTTAATACCTAACAAGGGTATCTTTAAATAATTTAAATCTTTGCCAATTAAAAAAAATCAGAAATTAAATTTTACTTTTAGTATTCCTGTTTCAAAAATAAAGTTTATAAAGAGTGCATCAAGTTTGTGTCTCCTTTTATCCAGTCATCTACAAGCTGTCTGCTCAACCTATCACTTTTGGGAAGATGAGGTAAGAAAGTTTCAATATATAGCTGGCATAATTGTGCATAGCTGCTGTCAAGAATTCCAAGGCAGAGACTGTCATCTTAAAAGGTTACTGTGACATTTCTAGAATATGCTTTTTCAAATATGAATGAAACATGTTGCCTTTTTGGTTGAGGGTGGGGAATGCATGGAACCTGACATTTTCCACGCTGCCAAAATTAGAAAACAAAGTATTGAAGTGCCAAGATTAATCAATCACTCAACAAGTGTTTATGTAATACCTATTTAGGTGCCCAATGCACTGCTGGGAACTACCACTTTATCAGGTTTAAGTGTTGGACCAAATATAACTTAAAAATCAAGGAGCTACTTTCATCTAAATTATATAGTCCTGCCAAGACAATATAACATTTGCACATTGGAACTACTGAAGTACCTACACCCCTTTGGCTGAATATTTTCAAGACTCACAGTTATAGCAAATGCAGGAAAATTCTGACTATAATAACATTTAACTCTTGGAAGAAGCAGAAATATTAACTTCAATTATGCTGTTAAAAAGTTGAGTAATAATTTCAAATAAATAACTTTGCAATGCTGAAGTCCTGCTCTTCAAAAAGAAAAGTAGAAGAACATGCCAGAAATAGAATCGATCACTGAATTTGGCTGTCTTTTTACAAAGATGTATTGATCTTCAAGAGAGATTTATTTAAGCTATTTTAGCAATGAGAATAATAGAAATAAAGGTAAACTAAACTGTTAACACAGTGGTATTATTCCACACTTTGAGAAAAACTCATTTAAAATACCTTTGATTGTAAAAAGAGAGAGGCAAAGATCATGGCAATTGTCTTAGACTTCTAAATATTTCACATTGTGTAGGAGGTTTGTTCAGATAAATTTGGGAATGAAGTTGCTGTGCTATCCTTCCTGTGGAGCTGTAAATGTCAAGTTCCAAATTCAGGATAATTCCACAGCTGGAAAAAAGTTTTCACAAACTATCTATCAGTTTTCTATTAGGATCTTGTTAATCTTTAATCCTTTCCAGTATAAACCCTTTAATTTAGTAAAGAATATCCATTGTGTTACTTTATGCATCCTCTAAAATAATCCATTTATAATAGGAGTAGAAAATAAGGTTGAACAAATAATCTTTATTTGCCTTTTTTTTGTCTTTTTCCCTTACTAATTAGATTTGTAAAAAGTGTCTTTTTCCCTCTTCTTTTGCTTATATAGTTGCCAAATTTGAAAATGAAGTAGACAGTTCAGCATAAGGTAAGTATATTTGTAGCCCAAGAATTCATAGGATTACCAAAATGACCAGATGCAAATTGCAATATACATAATAAGTGTTTGAATGGAGTAAATTAAATAACGTTGTGTTGGTATATATGTACCTTATATATATTATATATACACATATAATTTTGTTGGTATATATATTGTTTATATGTAATTTTACCGATTAAAAATAAGTTGATTTAAAAAAAATTTTCAATAATGTTTTAAAACCAAAAATGGACATTTGACTCCATCTTTGCTCATTCTTATAAATTTTTTTAGCTCATTATCTTGGTTTTGCTATGGGTTTGTGATTTGAGTTAGTCTCTAGAGTCTACACTTAGGTAAGTTTGAAGGCTGTTCTTTTGCATATCAATAGCTTTGTGCATTTTGGCAATATCAGCAAGTGAACCTTGTTAAAAGTAATCAAGAAAATACAAATCAGTAATTATAGCCTGAAAGAAATGAATGAAAAAAAAATACAGAAAGCAAATCAACTCAACAATTGAACCTTTTGGCCAGGCAGCTTAAGTTCTTAGGACTTTGGTCTTCTGTTCCACGTCAGCATTTCCTTTCAGCATCATCATTCTCAAACCCTTCCCTGAGCAATAGTCCCATTATTCAGCATTTTCACTGTATTAGACTATTAAGTTCCCCAAAATCATGACCCAGACCCCAACCACATTAGAACAGAACCTGAAAAGGTAGTTATTTTCTAACTCTAGCACTTATTTTATTTTGAGTTAACTCCCACTACCCTAAATATTGACACTTGGCAAACGTTCCAATAACATTTGTTATATAACTTCATTTAAAGCAATGCTTTGCCTCTCTCAGATTTATGTGCCCTTTAAGATTTATTTCTTATGCCTTAAAGTAATTAGCCAAAAAAACAATAGCCAAACTATTGTTTGCTCTTAAAATGGTGGCCTGGCACTGTGCTAGTTTCTGGAAGTAAAAGAGTTGCCAGAAAATGAACAAATAAATCATTAAGGCACTTCCTGTAAGTTTGAGTAGTTCACAGGAGGCAGAAATATTATATGCATATAATATGTGTATGTACGTACTTAAAATTAAATATAATATGTGATAAATCCAATTGTAAAATATTTGTTAATTCTTCTATTAAATGTTTATTGAGTACCTAGACAGATATACACATTTCAATGTATTTGGTCATCAGTGAGCAAAACTGGCAAAATCCACGCTCTTGTGAATTCTACATTCTGATTGAGAGAAATAGAAAATAATCAGAGTAAACAAGTTAAGTCATATAACATTTTTAAAAGATGGTGGAGTTAGAGAGAACACAAATGCAGTATAAAGGACATGCTGAGTCAGGGGTTTGGATCGCTATACTTGCCAGCCACCAAAAAAAAAAAAAAAAAAAAAAATGACATTCTGGGTTAATACTGTAATACTATAATTTTAAGTAGGGTAGGCAGGGTAGACCTCATTTTAAAAATAGCATTTCATCAAAAACTTGAATGAGACAAGGAGACAAGCTGGAGGAAGATGGAATGGTCAGTGTTAGTGTGTGAAGGCAGGAAGGAATAGTAAAGAATGAGAGGCTGGAGAGGAGTAAATAAATGGGAGAAGAGCAGAAAAAGGTCAAAGGGTTGTGGAGAGACTTCTAGGCCATTATAAAGATTTTGTCTTCTACTCTGAGTAAAAGAAGAGTGATTAAAACATTTAGAAAAAAAGGAATAAGAAAGAAAAGAATCTTCTGTGGCATTTCTCTGGATATATCAAGTATAAGATGTTTCTATTAAGTAGTAGTTATTGTTGGAATTCCAGGAGAAATCCAGACTCATATAATAAATTAGCTGGTAACAAGCATTAAAATGATAATTAAAATCCTCATAGCAATGAGAAAACCATAACAACAATTAATTTTGAGCTGAAGTTTAAGGTGCTGGGTTTGGGGGAATGTAATGTTTCTTAATGGAAATGAGGAATTGAACCTCTAGGCAAGGGGGCTTCAGTGAGGTCTTTGAGAAGTAGAGCGATATTATGACAATTCCTTTTTGAACCATAACTGATGATGTAGCAATTGGAGAATGACTAAAGGTAGTACTTGGAAATTATATTGGGGAGATCTAATGAAACAATTTAATATTATCTGAGAGACTACCATGTGCCAAGTTCTGTGTTGTGAGGGAACAGTGGAGGGACAGACAGACTCCAGCCTTGAATTAAAGTATCCCACAAGATTTTTATTAGTTTCATTTGTTACTTTCCATATTGTATACCATTTTGTTATTTTTGAGCATCTATGTAACATTTGTTACACAATAATTGCCTAGGGGCAGAGTGTATAATTCAGTCATCTTTTTTGTATCCTTGGTTCTATCAAAAAGACTTGCAAATACATGAACTTAATCTCATTTTTTTCCTTCAAAAAACCTATGTGGTAAATACTGATCATGATTAATAAGTGAGTTCTGAATGAATGCAGAGATCACTTCATTTTTCTACTCCTTTATTGATCTATTTGAACACAAGGACCTGTAATCAGTAAGGGATTATGAGAAATGGCTCAGTTTTCTTGTTAAAGAGGTATGTTTGCCTGAATTATTTTAAAAAGTTTTGTGTGTATAACTGTATATGTATTTGTAAACTAGAAAACATGTGAATGGGTTCCTTGAATGCTTTATGGTATCAGTTAGTCATAGTGATAGCTTGTATGTACATACATGTGTGTATAATGTAGTTATAAATTGTATAGAGACACTTAGATAGGTATATTGATAAATGAACTCAGATATGTAGATATCCTTAATTCTTAATCTTAAATCTTATATTTTTATTATTTTAAAATATTCTAAGCATCAAATTACTTACAGTTTGTGTGTAAAAGTGCACCAATAAATGTCTGTAATTCTTGCAGTTAGGTAGCAATATCTACTTAATATGGAGAAATCTTACCCTAAGTAATGTATTTATCATTGCATAAACTTTCCTTGATACTTTGTTGAAAGTAGAACCATTGAGAATTGATCAGTTTAGACAATTCTAATGTCCAAAAGATTTATAATCATAGCTAATGTGAAATGCTCATAAGATATATTCTATTTTTCTGTTGTTTACTGCTGCTACTTTTAATGAATAACTCTTGTAGGATATTGAGGATTTTCCCTCCCTTCAGTTCAACATATATGATCAAACTTTTTTTGGTCCTTAAACTTTGTCCTATTGACAGCCAGACTTCAGTAGACATAAATGGGTTCTTGGAAGGGAGGAAGTCTGCCCAATTAGCTCTTACAGTAGTCTGATGTGTCACTTAGCCTTGTAACTGCCTGTAGTTTTGACTAGACCTCATGTGCTGTTTTTCTTTCATAATTATTCTACTATGCAAACTAAAATACCTGCAGCCAGAGTGATGTGGATCCTTTCAGCCTGGAAATTTGAAAACAATTACCATTCAAGAAGACTGAAATAATTAATTCTGCATTAAGGATGTGTCAATTTAGTATCCTGACTCACTCTGATAGCATAACATTTTCACTAATTGGAGAGCACACAAATCTTTGGAATTATTTACAATATATTCAGCAGGGAATGTGACTTCCTTGTCTAGGACCAATAAAGCACTCCATTTATAAATAAATCATGTTGTGGAGCTTTAGAAACAAGTAATCAGTTAGCGGCAGCTAACCTCCGTAATTCTCAGGAACTTTGGATAGTTAACTGCCAGTATTATTCTTGTATTATTTTATTTTATTTTATTGCTTTCTATTGAATCATTCATTGATGGAAAAACAGACTTTGTTACAAATAAATGTATAATGCATTTTCAAAAACTTGACATAATTGCAATGCTATGTCTTAATGGAATATTCAAGCATTATTACTGTCATTACAAGGCATTTTCAAAGTCACCATAGGAGGGAAGTATATTTTCCATTAAAAGATTATTTCAGTCTGAAATATGAACTGTTATTGTCTATAAACCTCAATAGCACAAATGTCATACAAAGATGAGAAAATTTTTTATTCTTTTAGATATTATTTTAGTAAATCTGAACAAAACAAAACTACTGCATTGCTGGTATCTTAGAATATTTAGCATATGGATGGTCATGATTTAAATTTGTTTCAATGACAAATTTTTATGTGGTCTATAAATGACTATTACCTTTACTATGAAGAGTTTTTCACATATCACAGCATAGCAAGACTCACTGGAGTAACAATTGAATAAATCATATGAATTTAGTTAGAGCTTCCAAAATTAATTATAATGCCTTGTGTTCTTATGTGTATTTAATGTAATTTTGTACTCAAATATTTAGCTCGTGGAAACAGTTTTTCTTCCGAAGGAAAAAAGAAGCTGGAGACCAGGTAGTTGTAAAAACTGGTTTATTTTTTAAAAAATAAATACAAAAATATAAATATAAAACATTAGCAGATAGAATTTGATGAAATGAAATTGCACAAACGTTTGTATACCAGGTTGCATATCACACCTACTAACACCACATGTACATATATTTTTTTAAAATTTAATGTACAGAACAGGATACACCTTAAATTTTTCTTCGCCTTTTTAAAAGCTTCATTTGCAAGGGCAGAACATGTATCAACAGAAGCGGCTTGTGAGGTTGCTTAAGGGAGAACTATCCTGTTCCTGTATCTGAAATTATCTTTTATTTACTAAGATGGACAACATTGAATTTCCATAGCTTTGGCTCTTGGAAGTGATTAAATAAAATGTCGTATATATTCCATGAGACATCCTACAGGAAAGAATTAATGTAATTAATGAACAAATTAAGAAGTAAATGGGGAAAACAATTGTGCTGAGTGGCAGGAAAATGCTCCTGAATATCAAACATGGTGGAGACAGCGTCGGTAGAGTGACTTGCTCTCGTCTGAGCAGAGCACGCAGCCCAGGTTAGGAGTCTCTGTCGCTTTCCCCGCCACCGTACATCTCTGCCAGCTTGTTAAACCGAGGGCCCCATTCTCGGAGGTAATCGTAGTTCTGGTCCCCGTCAGTGGTGCCCGATTCTAAGGAGCTCAGGGATTCGGCCACCGAGTCGTTCCCCTCGTAGGCGTAGGTGGCTAGTGAGTCGTAGGGTGGCGCTGTGGGGTCCAGGTCATGCTCTTTGAGCCGTTCATTGATGAAATCGCGGACGTCCGTGTTATCCGGGGCTGGAGGCGTCCTCCGCGGGATAAACAACGTCTCCGGGATGATGTCTCGCCGGAGCTTTTTTTCCTCCATGGCTGCGGGGTTCCTCAGGGTGCCGATATCGAAGGCCTGAGTGTCCTCCTCCCCGCCACCTTCGTCGTTGTAGCTCACGATGTTGTCTCTGATGTCCTCCTTGGACAAGATCAGAGGCTCCTTTTTCCGTTGTCTTTTCAGAGCTGCAAACAGTACTACTATAACTTGAAAAAAGACGAGAAGAGACATTAGAAGCTCGTTCCAGCACTGTCAAGGAGGGGGCATACTGCCAGGGAGGTTCAGCTGTTTAGGTTCTCCTAGGCAGGTTAGATTTAAAGACTCATTTTGGACTTCTGATTATTATTTTTATTTATTTATTTTTTAGGAGGGTAGAGGAAGGAGATGTTGGAGGATTTAACCTGGGTGGGTGGTGTTTGAGAGCGGCATTTCTAATTTATTTTTAAAGCAATGAGGGATATTCCTCAAATACAGTGACTTCTATTCCATCTGTTTTTTCTAAGAATTGTTTAAAGATGGTGCCTGATTGAACAGACAATATTTATCCTTGCATTAAATAGGGACATACGATGTTACATAAAAAAATAGACATGAATTGAATTAAGTTTCAAATAAGACAATTAAGAAGGACAAAAATATGCCCACATTTTTCACATTCTTATACAATTTTAAAAAGCAACATTCTTTACAAGATACAGAGTATTGGTTTCTATTAAATAGCTTTGCTGGTGATTTTACATAGTTTTTATTTATTTATTTATTTATTTTATTACTTTACTAAAAGAAGGTCTTAATCACTGGAATAAAGACCAGGCTATGTAGACATCGCATGAGTTTAGAAATTTATTAGACTTTTCATGAAAATATATACGTTGTATGAGACCTGCCCAAAAATTGTTAGATCAGATGACAGCAAAGTACATTTCCTCACTTCCATGAGCAAGTAGCAATGACAATATAATAATAATGATGTTGTCAACAATCATAATAATGGCAATAAAACAAACACTAGAGGAAAGTAATATCAAATTCTGCTAATTGTGATAGAGTTTCCTACACTTATTCACTGCCCCCCACCCCCCATTTTGTTCCTGATCCTTTAAAATAATTTGGAGAAACAGATGTGAATTTAATTAGATGGGAAAGGGAGGGGAGATTTTACTGGGTACATATATGAATAAATATCTATGTATTTATTTAGCCTCTTTAGAACAAAAGTTTAAAGGATATGGGATTTATTATATTATTATATGAAGGGGTGTTAAGTTATGTTTTCTTTTTAAATTACATTGAATGCTCAGTCTTCAGCTTTGTGTGAGAGGGCAAACAAAAACTTTTTGAATGCCATAAAAAATAAAGTTTTAGTCCATTGATAAGTTCTTGGTCTTAAATTGTTATTAAAAAATTTGGGGCCGGCCCGGTGGCGCACTGGATAAGTGCGCCGCTTGGGAAGTGCGGCGGCGCTCCCGCCCGAGGGTTCGGATCCTACATGTGGACCGGTTCCCGCTCACTGGCTGAGCGAGGCACGGGGGCAATGCCAAGGGTTGCGATCCCGTTGCCGGTCCCCGGTCCGGTACGGGGGCAACACTGAGGGTTGTGGACCGGTTCCCGCTCACTGGCTGAGCGAGGCACGGGGGCAATGCCAAGGGTTGCGATCCCGTTGCCGGTCCCCGGTCCGGTGCGGGGGCAACACTGAGGGTTGCGATCCGTTGCCGGACACGGAAAAAGACAAAAAAAAATAAAAATAAAAAAATAAAATAAACAGGCCATGATAAAGGAAGAAAAAATATTTATTCTTCAGCTTTGGGGGAAAATATGTCATTTTATTTTGCCTAAATTCATGGATTCATGTACAAACAACTGGCGATGTTAAACCTCAGACTGTTATTAAGCAAATGATTTTATCCAATAAAAAAGCTTCTAATAATGAGGATAATGAAAACTCCAAGTCCAAGTTCATTTTCCTGCTTCTTGAAATGTCAGATACAATGTTGTTTGATTAGGGTCAGAGGAATACTCACAGCAATAGTTTTAACCTAATGCAACTAGAGAGTAAATTTAATCTGATGCTTAATTCAAAAGGAGTTAAAAGCAATTTACTCTGGGTTATAAAATCAAGTATCATTATTTTGAGGACAAGTAATCCAAGTAAAGGGCTATTTTAACATTTTTTCAATGATAGTTGGGCCTCTGTCCAGCCATGATGGGAAAAAAATTGGAAATAAACTTTAGATTCTCTTGGAAAATTGTATATATGGTGACTAACAACAAGGCTCAGCCATTCAGAAATTGTGTGACCTTGGAAAATTTTTTGAATATTTCTAACTTTCAGTTTTATTATGTATACAATGAAGATAATAACCCTTCATATTCCATACATTTTCTTTTGTCAAATAAAAAAGTTTTTGTAGTAAAGTGCTAATTAGAGTCTGACACAGAAAACACACTAAAAGCTTGCTACTACTATTATTATTTTCATAGGAGACTTTCCTTTTTAATATATATTTTATGGAATGAGTTTAACTATATAATTTAAAATACAAACCTCCAAAAATAAATTTTTATATTATTCACATTTGCAGTTATAGGTTCAATTACTGTAAAGCACATATATTGGCTTTCCTCAATATATTTATTGTATTAATGGCAAGTCAAATTATAAAGATAAACTTTTATCACTTCTCACATATTCTATTAAATAAAATCAAGTTTGTTATTCTTTGTGGTATACAAAAAAGTTGTGTTTGGCCTCATATTCCATAGTAACAGCATATATAAAGTCTATTTTTAATTATTTTTTAGTATTTATTTTAAAATGTGCATGTTCTTGTTTTCCAAACTACATAATGATCTAATCTAAAACTGTTTATTTTATCTATTTAATGATTTATCTGGCATGAGCAACTTACCTTTTAGTTATTTAAATACAGAGCTATAGTATAAATATGCTACAATAATAAAGTAGAAAAATGGAATCTTCGATAAATGAAATAGATATAACAAAATTAAATATAGAATGACAAAGTATTTTTAATCAAATTTTTATTGTTGCAGGTCCTAGCTTTACATAAAAACTAGCTCTCTTTTATAATCATAAAAAATATTGCTACTATTTATTATTGTCAGCATTATTTTAAAGTTTGAGGGAAAAGCTGGATCATTTTAACTTTATTTTCTGAGTATGAAAAGGTCAGCAATAATTGAGTACAGGTATGACGGTGGGAAGCGCTTCTTCACAGAGTCCAGTTTTTGAATCTCCATTCTAACAAAGGTAATCAACTTAACCCTTGTCTTTCTGTTTGTTAGTTTAGTAGTACTGAGATCTGATCATGTCCAACTTTAAGAGATGGGAACTGAGACCCTACTATACTCCTCCAACTCCTCCAGCTCCTGGCCTATTTGACAGATGATTCAAAAAGAAAGTTGCCACAGATTCTTTTCCTATACCGCTCAGGAGAGGAAAACTGGGCCACTATGAAAGATTGGGGTACCGGCAATTGACGCATCTCCCTTCATTCATTCACTGGACTTAGGCTTCAGTGAATGCTTAATTCCATCACAACATTCAGCATGGCTAGCAAGAATTGCAATCATCTGCCTCTCAACTTTCCAAAAGCCATTCCATTTTTATTCTTGCCTTTATTTAATATATCATGCAAAAGATAGATAATTTTTTTTATATACTTTGATTCACAGTGTTGTGAATTCAAGGCCACATGAGTAAAGTTCCACTACTACTACTACCATAAAAAATTCTTTATATATCCTTATATATTCTGATCGAATAAAATATTTTAATACAAATAATATTCCACAGTTAATTTATGTCTGTCTTAAAACTTGGGGTTAGTTTGGGGAGAGGTATTTTAGTAACAACCTTTCTTATTTAAAAACACAGTAAAGTAAGCAACGTAGAAAATGATCCCATTTTTTTTTAAGTCGCTTACCCAGGAGTATGATGATGCAAAGGAGGATGGCAATCAAGGCCCCGGTGCTGAGGCCGGCAGGGAGGAGCAGGGCTTCGGCGCTGCAGGACTGCATGTTGCCTTGGCTGTCACAAGCGCACACCCGGATGGTCAGCGTGCCTGTGCTGCTCTGAATTGGGTAATCATTGTCTGATATCACCACAGGCAAGAGATAGGTACTTATTTCATGTCTATTGAATCCATTTTTTCTGGTTAAAATTCTGGCAGTATTATCTAAAATAAATTTTAAAATATTACAAATGGTTTGGGAAAGTAAACCTGTCTCAGCCTGACAACTGTGATTTGACATATAAATAAAAACATGTTTATGTAAACTAAAATATTGACATGAAATTGCCCATAAAATATGTATAATGCAATTAATATGATGATAAGATAAATTACTTTGAGAAATCTAATACTGTGGATTGCTTATGAGGTTTTCAAGTAATTCCCTGATAATGTTTTCAAAATGGTGAATTTTTATAAGTGAATTATTTACCAAGATTACATAGATAATAACATTTTATTTTTCAGAAAATGTATTTTGCATAACAAGAAAAAAATTAAATGTTTTTCTGTGTGTTTTTTATTTATACATACCTGTGTGTGTGCTCACCCTCACCCCCCTCCCACAATGCACATTAATCCTATATACATGAAGAAAATATGATTGGATAAATTTTAAGCACTGCTGCATTTTAAAAATCAATAATGAAGTCAAAAGCCTGCATTATAGTAAAAAACCTGTCATATGCATTGCTTTTACAACAATACCTTTGCAGCAATGCCTTTGTACTACTTCTCATTCTTATTATTTAGCTTTGGTGTATCTGCTGCTACTAAATACCAACTAACAATTATTTTATGACTATTTGGCTTCAGTGAATCTATGCTACTAAATCTCACTGAAGTTTGCATAAAAGTCTTAGTCTTTCATTTGTCTAGTGCATGAGTCCTATCTTTTTTGTTATAGGAACTGAGTATTTCCAGCCTTTCTAATCTTTTTAAGATTCAGTCTTTTCTTTAGCATCCATAAAGAGACTTCTTTCATATATTTTAGTATTTTAAAATTGAAGAGAGTAAACATTGTCAAAAAAGACATTGCCATAATATATCGTTAAACAACTGATGAAAGGAAATTTTGTAACTGAGATCAATAAATTGATACATCATATATACGACAATGGTTAGTTTAGGGGAAATTTCCTGTTAATGTCATTGTAAATCATAATGAACAAGTTCTAAAATTTACCTTCATTATCCTGGACTGTGAAATTTGGATTGACAGCAGCTAAGCTGAAGAAAAATTTTTGTCCACCTAAAGGATCATCTTTGTCTATCGCACTTATAGTCTGTATTAGCTGCAGAAAAGAGAAAAATAGATATTCACCAAACTTCCATTGGCATATATGCTTTTTAACATGCAGTTTCTTAACATCTTGATTTTGTCTAAAATTTTTAAAAGACAATTGATTTTGTTTCTTGGGCATGCATTTTTATTTGAGTAAATCCATCTATTTTATTATTTCTTTGATTTTAATAAAGTCGCTCTCTCTTGTCTCCATCACTTCTGGATATTATTCTTTCCTTCAAAATGGTAAATGAAAATATTATATTCCTTAAAGTTTTATTAATTTAGGTATAGTACTTGATGTGAGTAGGTTACATCATATACATTTAAACATTGATCTGGAAGAGTCTGTCCAATGTGGGAAACATCTAGCAAATTATTGTGACTATGGCTGTGGTCCTCCCCAAAAGTAAAGTGAAAAATATTCCAAGAATTTAGAGATTTTATAAGTGATATTATACATTACTTTTTAAAGGAAAGTCTTTAACATTATTATCTACTTTAATAGTAATGGTTCAATTCATTTGCACTTTCAATAGAATTGTATTATATGTTTTATATGCATAGTGTGGGGAAATGGTTATTTTATATGGGCCAGATCTTCAACTAATTGTAAGTTAAGAGATAATATAAGAAGCTATCTGGTAAAAAAGTAAACAATTTAATACCTTATATATAATCAGATCACTGCTTGGGACATTCTATAATTGATTACTATTATGCAAATATATATGTAACAGATAGATATGTACTTTTTGGTAAATATATTCCCTTTAATTTGTAATGATATGAATAAGTAATTTTTAAAAATATTTTAATTTTAATAGGGCTTCAGAAGTTCTTAACTATAAGCAGACAAATTTATCTTTAACTAAAATATACTTTTGACTGCATTACCTCAATTTAACATTGTGTGAATATTGGGTGGAAATATTTTTGCCGATGATGTTTTCTTGGTTTATCAAGGAATTTCAAGTTTAAAACATTATGTAAAATAGAAAAAATGAAGAAATTGTTATAACTATTCTGTCTTAATTTTTTTGAAGTGTCTTATAGCAAAAAAAATGAATGAATTTGACATACTAGCCTATTTAATTACAAGCCCAACCATTTATTTCAAAATGATAAAAGAAATATAAATGCATCAGACAAAAATATATGTTGTCTAGAAATAAGCAGAAAAAAAATCATTTAAAACTTTGGATCATTTAAAATATATATTAAAATTAAAAACATAACTATTTGAATAAATTTTAATCGTACCTTTAGATTAAACAGAAGCAAGAATGATAAAAAAAACTGTATAAATATATGAATTAATTAAAGAGAAAAATGTCAAAATAATGTTAACTAATACCAAATAAGAGGTGTCAATGTAGTTACAAAATCATTTCTTGACTGATTTCTTGTCTGTCAAGCATACTCATGGCATAAATGGAATTGTAAATCAAAAATGATAGTAGGCAAATGAAAAATTTTGCTCATTAAGATTAATATCTTAACATGTACACATAGACACAAAAAGTGTTAGAAATGTAAAAGTTGAGCTAATGGTCTTTTAAAATAAAGACTGGGGCCGAGCCCGTGGCACACTCGGGAGAGTGCGGCGCTGGGAGAGCAGCAGCGCTCCCACCGCGGGTTCGGATCCTATATAGGGATGACCGGTGCGTTCACAGCACTCACTGGCTGAGCGCGGTGCGGCCGGGCACAAAAAGGACAAAAATAAATAAATAAATAAGTAAAGACTGTAGGGTCAGCTCTGTGGCTCACTCAGGAGAGTGTGGTGCTGAAAGCGCTGAGGCCGCAGGTACAGATCCTATATAGGGATGACCGGTGCGTTCACAGCACTCACTGGCTGAGCGCGGTGCGGCCGGGCACAAAAAGGACAAAAATAAATAAATAAATAAATAAATAAATAAATAAATAAATAAATAAATAAATAAATAAATAAAGACTGTAGGGTCAGCTCTGTGGCTCACTCAGGAGAGTGTGGTGCTGAAAGCGCTGAGGCCGCAGGTACAGATCCTATATAGGGATGGCGGGTGCGCTCACTGGCTGGGCGTGGTGCAGACAACATCGAGCCAGGGGTTATAATCCCCTTACCGGTCAAAAAATAAATAAATAAAATAAAGACTGTAATTTCTCAAAATAAATACACACTTGCAATGATATATTTTGTCTCAAAATAATATACATTTACAAATTACAATTCCAATTCATTTGTATGGACCAAAATAATACATTTCTGAAAACAGATGGTTACATCTTTACATATATTTATAAGAAATACATAAAAGACTTACAGAAAAATCCTCAATTAAAATGTATTTTTTCATCAAAGATTGTAGCACTATTGACTTAAAGGTAAGTAGTTAATTTAATACTTTCATTGAATGTTACAAAAGAAATAAGTCAAACTCATATTAATGATACAAACAAAACAGAATCACATGTTGCAGAATTTATTTCATATTACAAATTATTTTTATGGCCTTAAGACTTCTCTATTGGAGATGGAAGTACTCACTCCCTTTATAAGATACTTTTTTTTTCTTTAAGACACAACCTGGCTTCTAGTGTCTAATCTCAATCTGGTCATCTTTTCCATTTCCAATGATCCAATCAAAATCACAGTACTCTTGTTTTGGTAAATGTGCTATAAAGAGTTGCCACAGAAATTAGAAGTTGGCAACACGAAGGAGATAAAACCATGTCCACTGGCTCTCTGTGAATATAAGCATTCACTATTTTATTTTGCCTGGAGACAAACTCATTTTGATCCATTTCCCATAAAAGAGTTTGCCGCAATTAGGTAAAGCAAACAAACAAACATGGATGATATCCAGTATTCCTTTTGAGCATAAGAAGAGACACAGATAAGTCTTTCACATTTTACCTCTGTATTTGTGTTTTCACTGGACTATTCTGAAGTAATCTTAAATCAACTTGAAGGGTGTTTCAGTGATCCTGCTATAATGGAGTATGGAATGATAGTTGGATTTTAAGATATTTAAAGGTAGAAAACTGCTCATTAGGTTTTGATATGTTTTAGCCTTTTCTGTGGGAAGACTAGGAGTTTTCTACTGACAAAAAATATTCCTTTTTTTTTCTGGTAAAATGCACCTTTTTCAGTTGTTAGGGAAGTAACTAAAATTGTTCTATGAAAAATATGTAATGGGATATTTTTGGTTTGATAAAGGCTTAGCTGCTATTTGGTTTGATATATGCAAATAGTTGCTATTTGGTTTGATAATTTGCTTAGATACTATCGATAGGTCAATATAAGCAGCATCCCTCCCTAGGTAGACTCCTTGGGAAGTATTGTGTGAGACTGAAATGCTATTTCCTTCCAATAGAGATTAACAGTTATTCAAATACCGTTTATTGACTGAAGGAGTGGGCATGAGCGAGGAAAAATGCAAGAAAAGAAAAACAACCAGTCCTCTCTTCTCTCCTTTTCTAAGGTCCCCCAACTTTCTCTGAGATTGAAAAGGTGGGGAGTCAAGTAGCTTAGTTAAAGCACAAAAGGGAACTATTAATATTACATCAATCACAAGTTTCATCCTTCCCAAGGAGGAAAGTCTTCTATCCTTAAATCAGGGTATAGGCAAGACAAGGGAACAGAATGGACTAGGGGGTGCAATTAGTTTTATTTTTGTCTTCTCATTTTGTCCTCACACTAAATGAATGGAATTATTTCCCATGTTGTTGTTCTAAGTGTTACTCTTAAAGAGCACTTAATTTGGAGGAGGATTACATGGACTGAAATACTCTCTAAATAACTAACACACACCCAGAAGCCCTAACAAACTCCTACTTTCCTAGGAGAAAGGGAGACAGAGCTAACAAATGAATTTCACAAAAGGCTCAGTGAAGAAGAACTTTATCAAATAACCACTTTGATTTTGCCTGCTAGGATATCATAAGCTAGAATTCCATTGCTTAATATCTAATAGTTTAGTTTAAGCAAAGGCATTTTTTTAGCCTATGAGACACCTAACAACCTGTTCTTACTAAAAATAACTAGAATGGGAGACTGTCGCACATGCAACCAATTAGACAAAAATTGTTAATCATGTTCTTCCTATCAAGTTGGTCAAGATAGGCTAACCGCTTTTTTATTAAAAAAAATAATCTTTCATTTGATTATTTTCTTTTGATATGCCAACTATTTTTTAAACATCCAAAAAGTAAAAAGAAGTTACTGAGCCAGCTATAGTTAAAAAGAAAAGAGGCATGAGGAAAATAAACAAACACAGTCTGTTATTTTGTATACTTTGAATACATTTGTAAATCAGTACTTATAATGATTCAAATGCTCTGGAAAGATATCTCTTGAAAATCAAATAGAATGACTATAGAGGGAGCAATGTATGCAGCAGTAGCAAAGTGGGTAATTTATCTCTTAGAGAAAAGAATTCAGCTGATATCATGCTGAGCCTGCCAAGCAGAGGACTATTTGCAATGGTATTTTTAGGGCATGCACTGCTTCATTAAGAAGTCAGAAGCAGCTAAGTCATTTAAATTTTCCAAATTAAACACTTCCATAACATTTTCAAGTTAAAAAAATACAATTGCAGCAATTTTACCATTTCAAACAGACAGGCTATTGAATTCCCGTTAGAATCTTCAAAAGGAAGAATTTGAGTTATTCCACAATATAATCTGCATAAAAATGTAACAATGACATCGATGTTTATAAAGAGCATCAAATGATGTCAAAACACAATACAATTTTGCGATGGCTCCTCTTTAATAAAACACATTTGATTCCCAATTATTATTTATAACATGCAGCTTTCTTCTGTGAAGATAGCACTCAAACCAATTAAGAGCATTTCTTTCAGCCACATACGCTGGAGCTTTTCAATCAACAAAATGAGTCCACTGAGGAAAAGACTTAAAGAATTATAAACAAAGCTGATGTAGGAAAAATGTTTTAAAGGACTTAAACTAAGTCATTAAGCACTTTATTTGTTGCTGTAATGATGAAATGCAATGTGTAAGTCTAAGGAGCCAGTTCTGCTGCCCTGCTTCAAAATCATATTTGCATACATCAGAATATTGATGAAATATTTTGTTGCTCCCATACATTTCGTCTCTGGGTTTCCCCCAACTGTCATTTCCCATCTCTCTAGCAGTTATCAATATTTATTTAATTGCACAGCAGGTGTTTCAGAGGTTTATTTATTTTTGATTCTGAAAGTTTTAAATGTTAAAGTTACATCTTCTTATACCTCAACTTTTGTGGCAACAATAAAATCTTGTCTTTGCATCAAAACTTTACAAAGAAAATATGAAACTCTGCATCCTGCTATTTAAAATATTCCTAACTTTAAAAACATCAGTCACAGGTTTTTAAAATTATATTATTGAGATTACACAGAAGTGTATCTCTCTCTGTTTATTCATTCCTTTCAAGACCGTGAAAGGAAAATATTTAATATGCAGCTAAAATCTTCCCATGTTTTCAAGCCTATAGGTGCTCACCTGTCCCGGTCTGGCATTTTCACATACAAAAGTGTCATAGAACACAGCAAACTGTGGGGCATTGTCATTAACATCCAAAATTCTCACAAAAACAGCCACTCGAGTTGTCTCTTTGGGATTGTCTAGAAAAGGGGAAGAAAAATTCTGTTTAGGAAGACACATTTGTGCATTGGATTTAATTTATATAGGCAACTTGTGGCTATTAAGTGCGCACATACAAATAAGCACTGCATTCATTCTGCTAACATAATGAGCAAACGCAATAAAGAAAATTACTGCAGAGCCTAATTAAGTAGTCATGAATTCAGTTATTATTGGGCACAAGGGCACTATTTGTATTTTGAAAAATCTTTTTAAAAGCATAAGCCAGTGTAATTGAGTTCATATTATATTTATGTCCTTACTGTCCAAATATATAAAATAAGAACAAATACTTATTAAATACTTATTGTACAGCATTATATCATTTAATCTTTACCTTTTTTTAGATAAAGAAATAGTTTTAGGTAAATTAATAACTTGCCCAAGGTTACTAGCTCCCAAGAGGCAGTTATATTAAAAGCCTTCTGACTACTTTTAGTACTAAAATGTACTCCAACAGCTACTCTCAAATCTCCTTTCAGAAATTTAACACATGGCTACCAATTTTACAAATTGGATGGAAAATTTACAATGAAATATTTAAATATTTTGTTAATACAGTTGTTACTGGTACCATTTCAACAATCCAGGCTCAATGTTGCATAATAATTTATTATTCCCAAATAAGCTCAATAATAACAAATACCATATTAATCATGATTTTTCTGCTAAAAATGCTAACATCAAGAGCATCAAAGTTTTCACAGGAAGAGGTGCATTTTCAAAATTGTTTTGATTTGTAAATAGAATTTAAAAATATAAATGATTCTTTATTTAGCTTAGCTTTGGGTAACAACCTTGTATTGTTCATAACTGCATTATCACCATTGTGGATTTTTTCCTAGGCACTTCTACTGATATCTGAGAATGTGTTTATATCTTAAATTCAGGTTATATTCATCAGCCTTCATGATATAAATATTTAAGTCTTTAGGGGCTGGCTGATTAGTTCACTTGGGGTAGTATAATGCTGGTAACACCAAGGTCATGGGTTCAGATCCCCGTACCCGCTAGCTGCCAAGAAACACAAAAAACAACAACAACAAAAATAAATACAATATCTCAGTCTTTGGATATTGTTAAACTTCTGTGTGAACTTTGGCAAAATCAAGCTGAAGAGCAATATAAAAGGAAAAAGGAGATAATTAACCAAAAAACGAAACCAAAACAAAAAATATAGGAGTAGCTGAGGGACATTAGCAATCTTTCTAAACGTTGTCAACCAACGTGGGTTACCCTTGTGAGATTTATCTGACTTTTTAATTTTATCTAAGTAATTTTCAGATACAAAGGTAGAAAATATTGTCACTTACAAATAGTTTAAACACTCCCCCCCATATAATTGCACTGTTACTAAAATAGTAAAATCAGTACTTTTTAAAAATTAATGTGTAAGAACTGATTACTCAGCAAGTACATTCACAAGGCTCAAGTATTATAAAGAAAGGCAGACAGGACTCTAAATCCATTTGAAGTATATTTACCTTTTCTTCCTCTTTTCAAGAAGAAATTTAAAATACATCCCCTTTTCAACACCCCTCTGAAGTCTTACTTCAGTCTTAACCAGCACGTGTTCAGCTGTCAGGTTAATATATGGTCACAAATCATCCGCCTGTTAGTGTGTCTGGTGGGGAAGAGTTCTGGCCCTGCCTCCAACGGAGCTGCTTGGATTCCCAAGTCCACCACTCATTCATTGTGTTACTTTGGCCAATTTACTCCTCCTCTCCAATGCCTTAGTTTACTTAATATGAATCCAAGTAGAACCTCCAATCTCACAGAGCTTTTGGAGAATTAGGTGAGTTAATGCATGAGCAGTTCTTATCAAAATATGAGTTTGCTGATCATTACTCAATATGTGTTGACTACTATTAACACTATCTCTATTATTGCTGTCATATTTTCTTCACTTCCTTAAGTTAGTTAAAAGCTTATGTTATCTTTCTCCACACAATACAAATGTATTAACTAGCTTTTCTACAACTAGCTTTTCTGTGACGCTGAAGAAGGATGCATTTAGGAAGAAGTAGAAAGAGGGGAAAAAAAGAAAAAGATGCTATTCCATTATTTTCCTACCTCCCTATTCCTACACCATTTACTAATATCCAGAGGCATGGTGTTCACCTACAAATGGACCCTGTACTCCCTAGTTACTTGTGCTATGAAGAAGAGTGGGAAGGTATGTTTCTTCTATGTTTTCTAGAATGTACTGTTCAACCTACTTGTCTAGCAAGGGGAGCTAAGTATAATATTCTTCAATATGAAGCTTATTGGTACCAATTTACTTTCTAACAAGGCCACGGAAGCCAAGAAAGACAGAAAAGCTTTACATCTAAAAAATTGCATTGCCAAACCCTTCCCTAATAAAATATGGAAATTTTCCAACTTCTTTACAAATAACTCAAAGCTCTTCAAATCAAAAGCTAAATCTGCAGGGACGAACGTGCTTTGTAAAGCATCAAGCCTGAAGTCACCAATTCAAAAAACAGTGCTTACTCTAATCTTTTTTTGCCAGCAGATGCTGCAGATTATGTATAAATAAAAGTATAAAGCATCCCGAGGAAGGATCATAATGAATAGCAGCTGGCATATATTTACCACCTGAGTCTTCTCAGAGTCCTTCTGGGAAACTCTACTGTAGCAAGAATGTATCAGTTGTAAAGGATCTTAAAATGTTTGACCTAGGGCCGGCCCGGTGGCGCATTGGATTGTGTGCCGCTTGGGAGCGCGGTGGCCCTCCCGCCGAGGGTTCGGATCCCATGTGGAGACCGGTTCCTACTCAGGTTCCCGCTCACTGGCTGAGCACAGTGCAGGCGCAACACCGAGGGTTGCGATCCCGTTACCAGTCAGTAAAAAAGACAAAAAGAAAGGAAAAAAAAAAAAAAAGAAAGAAACTTAATGGAGACCGGTTCCTACTCAGGTTCCCGCTCACTGGCTGAGCACAGTGCAGGCGCAACACCGAGGGTTGCGATCCCGTTACCAGTCAGTAAAAAAGACAAAAAGGGAAAAAAAAAAAAAAAAAAAAAAAGTTTGTCCTAAAGTGAAGCCATGCCTGTGCATCCACAGGCTTTTCCAAACCTCCAAAAAGAAGAAACCAATCATTTTATCTACAAACCTCAAGCTTTAGAAAGATGCAGTTTTCTCACCTGCTTAGAGTGAGAATTTTCATTAATAAAGAACTAGGTATAAATAATGGAGTCCTTCTGTCATTAATTTTGGTCTACTGTCCTTAGAACGTATTGCAATGATTTTAGTCAAATTTTCAGATGCGGTGAGAGGAACTCTTTGGTTTCCACAACAAATGTGTTCTAAAATAACAAGTGTATAATTAAGTCCATTGATTGTGACCTTTATTTTAGAATTTTATTCTCTAAATGTATTTCAAAATATATTTTAAAGAAGAAAAAGAAATTATTTCATGGTATAATGCACTAAATAATTACCTGGTATAGTACTTGCCATATGATGTGATACATTGCTGTGGAATCCAGAATTAAACTGTTAGGGGTTGGGGCCTGGAAACACAAGGTAAGGAATACTTTTATATGTCATTGTGTCCTGCTCAGGACATGGTGTATGACACATTTATCATAAAGCCAGCGTTTAAAGTCTAGTAAAAACAATTCCCTATGGTCTGTTTCCCTCTCACCCGCATTGCATTTAATACTCAGAACAGTATTATGGGATTCTGAGTGCCCATGGTTTGGCAGGTAGGCATTTCCAGAAATTGTTCCTTAGATTGGTTTTATGTAAGGAAAAAAAAAAAATAGGTTTAGTTCTCGAAAAGAAGAAGTAATTGGCTTAGCTTTTTACCCAATTGTAATTACTTCAACTAGCTTTAGAAGTTAAATTTCTCAAAGTATCTGTAATGGAAAATGCAATGACTAGCTCATTGGGCTTGAATAAGGATCGTGAATCAAGAAGAGAGAACAATCATGATTCTGGAATGAGCAGACTGTATCAAGCTGGGCACACCTAACTACAGGGCTAAGGAGACAAATATAGAAATAAAAGCTTTCCTTCAAAGACATTAAGTAAAAATTATTTGAGGCCATTGTTTTGGACTAAGTTGCTGCACTAGGCTCCAAAAGACCAGACTAAAAATCAAAATGAAGTCACCCCTGCTAAGTTCCATGTCACCAAACCTAAACTAAATTGTGGTCGGACCTTCCAAGAAATTAGCAGAGAGAGGAAACAGCCAATTTCCAAAACAGGCCACTTTAAATCTTCAATAGGCATGACAATGAGGTTACCTCTGTTTTAATACTTACACAAAAAGGATATTCTGAAGTGACCTGATGTTAGATAATCAGTTATTTTTCTATTGTTCTGTCTCTCTGTCCCCACCTTACAAGGAAAATACTTTGAAATGACCAATCCACTCTTTGTTCTTTGTTTCTGCTTTCTTCTATCTATAAAATTAACCTCCTCTGCTTGGCTCATTGGAACATTTATTCTATTTTATGGAATGGAAGTTGCCCGATTCTAGAATTGCAGTAGAGCCAATTGAGATCTTTAAATTTGTTGTGATTTTGTCCTTTGACAAAAAAAAAATTGAAAAATCTTTATTTAGCCTTAAAAGTCACAACCATTTATATCTCACTATGGTAACATTGGGAAATTTGCAGTTAATCTGTATTTGAGAACCAGATTTAAGAAAAATCTCAGTCTATTACTTTATCTTGAAGCTTTAAATTCATTGCTGATGATCAGTTCCATCTATCTGAGACACAGGGTGATTCAGCCCCAATGCCTTCCCTCCCAAAGCCAGGAATGGTTATGTCAAGGAACTTGACCTTGACACCTATTTGTGGATTCAGCTTAATAATTCAGATCTGGAATTTATGGGCCTAGTTTTTCATCATGATTCAGTTCCTAAGTAATGCTTCTTTTTAAAATAGTTAAGTAGTTGCTCTACTCCATGTCTTTCTCAGTGTAGAGATCAGGAACCATGAAGAGAACTGAGGAGTTGCAAAGGGCCTCACACTTAGAAGGGCTCACACTGAAATTTCTTAATGATTTTTTAACATTTAGCCTTACATTTGCATTTTACAATAGGCTGCACAATTACACAGCCAGTCCTGTTTGTGGACAAGAACGTTTGCTGTTAGAGATGGATGTGGTTTTGAATCCTGCCAGTTTCTAGTTGGAAGAAATTTTGTAATTAGGTATAGAATTAAGTATTGGATCTAGAAATGGAATGACTGGTTTCCCAGTTTTACTGCTTCTAACATTATGACTTTGGGCAAGTTACCCAAAACTCCAGAGCCTTAGTTCCTTCTCTGTTAAACGAGGTTAATAAAAATATCAGCAGGACAAAATTAATTTAAAATTCTTACAGTGATACCTGGCACAAAATGATTAATGTTAACTATTATTACCAACATATACCTTGATTTCCTTTAAGAGAAGTAGTAATATCTACCTACAAATTTGTTGTTAATATTTAATAATATAATATTTACCAGCATTTAGCATAGAATCTAATCCCTATTGTACATGCAACAAATTTAATACTTTTAGTTTTTCCCCAAATGAGAATATCTTTAGTTCCCAATTCTAGCTCATTTTTATTAGTTAATAATAAATATAGATTTATAGATACTGAAGGGTGGAAAAATATGCCACTTAAATTATGCCATTTTAAGGAGGATTACTTTGTGCTAAAGGCACTAAAAACACACAAACAAAACATCAGCTACCAAAGGGTACTCAAACCTCCTCTTTTTCTTCCTAAAAGCAGAAGATAAAACCTCCATATGGAAGCTGTCCTTCCTGCACTAGAAGGAAAGCAGTATTCTTGACATAAAAGATGGTCAGTTGAAGCAAAGAAATTCTGTACAAACATATGTATTTTGTTACTTTTCCACAATTGCCTCTCATGTTCATCCTGGCGAAAAAGCATTTTAGGTCTTGCCACTTCTCTGGGTCTTCATTTCTTTCTGAAGGCACCCTTGTATGTAAAACAAATACATTTGTATGCTTTTCTCTTGTTAATCTGTCTTATGTCAATTTAATTCTCAGGCCCAGACAAACACCCTAAGAGGGCAGAGGTAAAATTTTGCTTTGTCTATAATACCTATAGCTATACCTTTGTGTATAGCTAAAGGAAATATTAAAATATTACAGGTGTTGAGAAGCCACTTAAAAACTTAAATTTATAATTTGCATATGGAATGAGAATGAGTTATTTTTAACACAAAATAAAACTAAGTATTTGTTAAGATATATAAAATAAAAATATATACATAAAACATAAACATATGTAAATATATGTCATATACTTAAAATTCATCTTACTGATTTCAGCAGCTATAACAGTAAGATTGTGCCATTGAGATAATTCACGGTCAAGTGGTTTTGAAGTATAAAGAGATCCATTCCCAGAATGTATGTTAAAGATCCTGTCAAGGTCAGTGTGGCGATCCAAGGAAAATCTGAGCATAGAGGGCAAAGAAAATACGTGGCAGTATTAGCGATGGTTTACAGAAGAAAATGGTGAAATGCAAAGACACATCTATTACTAAGAATTAAAGGAAAAAACACAGTATTAATCTAAAATGTAGACTGTTTCATCAATTTGTCACAATACACACACACACACACACACTCTCTCTCTCTCTCTCCAAAGCATGAATTGGCACTTTGTTCTACATTCAAATGTTAATCTTTCGAACATTTGTGTTGTTTAAATCATTATTTATTACCATATACGGTCAACTAACTTTGAGTATTTGTCTACAAAATAATTTGCATTAGAAACTGACTTTATTTGATAATTGATAATTGAGGGTTTTACTGAAGAATTACTACACAAATCTATTGTGAAAGATCATTCCTGGAAATTCTTTTTCTTGGTGAGAAAACTGTAGACATTAGTTTCCTCAAAGTTGTAGGTCATCAAATTATTATGGTGTTTAGTAGCTTCGTGGTATAATACCCATGTAGCTTCAATTTCTTAACCACAAATTTCATTATAACACATATAACTTTTAACTAGTGATCTTCAAAAAATAGAAAAGATTAGGAAAAGAGTTTTGTAATACATCTGTGTCAAAGTCTATATGTATTGAAAAATTAAAACTGCTGCAAATTGATTACAGGCATTGTGTTGGATGTCACTCTAAAGCCTAACACTGCTTTATATCAATCTGGTTGACATAGTTCAAATAAATCCCATTATTTTTATCAAACCATGTCATATAATTCACAGATAAAGTAGACCGTTGTATCCCTATATCTGGAATTGTTCTGAAATTTCATCCTAAGTTGACAAAATTACTATACTACTGAAAGACCCAACAGAAATTTTACTTCCTTCTTGTAGTCTTCCATGATTAGCTCAAGTAGAAGCTATTTTCACCCTTCCATCCTTAAGCACCTTGCACCACTCTTCTCTGCCATTTATCACATTATATTTAGAATTCGGTTTATGTCACATTTCAAGCAGGAAATAAAACATAAAATCACCAAGCACCATACTCTAGTAGGCACTCAATGAATATTATTTGAGTCTCATACTGAATCTTCTTCCCTAATAGACTAAGAACTCCTTAAGAACATGTTACCAAATATGGTGATCCCCAAGTATTTATTAAATGAAAAAAAACAATGACTGAATTATTTGGCATTATGGCCAAAAAAAAACAAAAACCCTTGTTTCTTGTAGAAATATCACATGGAATTGCAATATGTAAATCAATACAAAGTCTTTGCTATCATGCATCACTGACTTTGCCAAATCCATTTTGTGTGTTTTTTCTTAATTATTTCTCATCGTGTAGTTTAAAGAAGTAATGACAAAATTTAGAGGATTATGTGGCATTATCTTGAAGATACGGACTGATCATGGCTCTTCTTTTTTTAAAAAATATAATTCAAAGTATAATTATATTTTCCAATTCTCTGTTGGCAAATTATGTGTGTTAACTTTCCTTTTCCTTTTTAGAATCATTTCCAGAATACACATTTTAAGTAAATCCCTTTGATTACTGCGTTAACATTCACAATATATGGCATAATTTATAACACGTCCAGCAGTATCCATCCCATAAATAAATTGCACTAGGAAAGTTCTCTTATTTCTTTGAATATACATATGTATAGTTGGCCTTCCATATCCATGGAATCTGCAACCATATATTAAACCAACTGCAGATTGAAAAATGTTTGGAAGAAGACAGGAGCATGCATGGGGTCCTAGGCAGGAGTGTAGGCAGCACCCCCCATCCAGCAGAAAGCAAGAACATGCTGAAAATACCACTTCCACCACAGCCACCACCACAGCCACTGCTGCCTCAAGGCCGGCTCAGAGCCACAGTAGCAGCCTCAGCCACTGTGCAGTCGGCCACTGTGGAATAAAACTAGAAATCAATAATAGGCAAAACTCTGGAAACTATACAAAGACATGGAAATTTAACAACATGCTCCTGAATGACCCTATGGTTCCAAGAAGTAATTAAACAGGAAATCAAAAAATTTCATGAAGCCAATGAAAATAAAGACACATCATACCAAACTCGGAGGGATACTGCGAAGGTGGAAATAAGAGGGAAGTTTATTTCAATAAATATTTAAATAAAAAGCATAGAAAGATTTCAAATACAAAATCTAATGCTACACCTCAAAGAACTAGAAAAAAAGAACAGTCCAATCCCCAAATTAGTAAATAGAAAGAAATAATTAAGATCAGAGCCGAACTAAAAGAAATAGAGACCCCCCAAATGATACAAAAGATCAATGAAACAAAAATTTGGTTTCTTGAGAAGATAAGCAAAATAGACAAACCATTAGCTAGACTAACTACAAAAAGAAGAGAGAAGACTCAAATAACCGAAATCAGAAATTACAACCAATACCGCAAAATACAAAGTATGATAAGAGACAATTATAAACAACCATATGCCAACAATTTCAAAACCTGGAGGAAATGGATACATTTTGAACACATACAAACTACCAAGACTGAACCATGAAGAAATAGAAAACCTGAGCAGACCAATAACAAGCAATAAGATTGAAGCTGCGACCATCAGTGTCCCAACAAATATAACCCAGGATTGGATGGCTTTACTACTGAATTCTACTAAACCTTTAAAGAGGAATTAATATTAATTCTTTTCAAACTATTCCAAAATTTTGAAACACAGTCTATTCTCTGAAACTCATTCTATGAGTCCAGCATCACCCTGATGCCAAAATCAGACAAAGATACAAAAAGAGGAAAGAAAAAAATAAAGAAAAGAAAACTACAGGCCAATAACCTGATGAACATAGATGCAAAAACCCTCAACAAAATATCAGCAGTCAGAATAAAGCCACACATCAAAATAGTTATACACCATGATCAAGTGGGATTCATCCCAGGGATGCAAGGATGATTAAATTTATTGATGCCAGTCAATAAATGTGATATGCCACATCAACAAAATCTAGGATGAAAACTATATGATTACCTCAACAGAGAAAAAAGCATTTGACAAAATTCAATATTGCTTTATGATAGAATCTCTCAGAAAATTAGTTATAGAAGGAAAATATCTCAACACAATAAAAGCCATATATTACAAACCCACCTCCAATATCATCCTGAATGGAAGAGAAACAAGACAAGGATGCCCATCTCATCACTCCTATTTAACATAGTACTGGAAGTACTAACCAGAGCAATGAGGCAAGAGAAAGAAATAAAGGGCATCCAAAGTAGAAAACAGAAAGTCAAACTGTCTCTGTTTGCAGATGACAAGATCTTATATATAGAAAAACCTAGAGACTCTACAAAAAAAGTCTTAGAGTTGATAAACAATTTCAGTAAAATTGCAGGACATAAAATCAACATTATGAAAAAGACAGAATAACAAATGCCGATGAGGACGTGGAGAAAGGGAAACTTTCCTACACTTTTGGTGGGACCATAAATTAGTGCAGCCATTATGGAAAACATTATGGAGATTTCTCAGACAACTATAGATAGAACTACCAAATGATCCAGCAGTCTCAGTGCTGGGTGTATACCCAAAGGAATGGAAATCATCACGTTGAAAAGATACTTCCACTCCCATGCTTATTGTAGCTCAATTTATAAATAACACCTAAGAGTTGAAACCAACCTAAATGTCAGATGACTGGATAAGGAAAATGTGGTATATATACACAGTGGAATACTACTCTGCCATAAAAAAACCACTGAAATTATGCCATTCTCAGAAACATAGATGAACTTAGTGACGATTATATTAAGTGAAATAAACCAGGCAACATAAAAAGAAATACTGCATGTCCTCACTCATAAATGGGAGCTACAGAAAATAAACAGAAAAAGAAAGAAAGATACAACAATCACAATAATTCATTGAACTTTCAAAAGGAGAGAATGGAACTGAGGCCACCAGAGCTGGGAAAGAGGAAGGGAGAGGGGAGTTATTGAAAAATTGGTAAAGGGCCACAAAATATGATTACATTGTATAATGTTGAATATACTAATTACCCTGATTTGGGTATCATGTATTATGCACAGGTATTGGTACTCAACACTTATCCCACAGATATGTACAATTGATTATGTTTCAATAAATAAATAAATTTAGTATGCACACACACAAAAGAAAATATTTGGAAAAAACAATTGTGTCAGTACTGAACGTGTACATACTTTTTGTCTTGTCTTTATTCCCTTAACAATATAGTACAATGACTGTCTGTATACCATTTAATTTTTATTAGGTATTGTAAGTAATCTAGAGACAATTTAAAGTATATAGGATTATATATAAATACTATGACATTTTATATCAGGGACGTGAGCACCCATGGATTTCATAATACACAGGAAGTACTGGAATGAATCTCCTATGGACACTGAGGGATGACTGTATATGTCACATATATCTTCATGTTCTATAAAAAGAATACATAAAGAATATTTATATGCATTTTCTACATCAAGTTAGTATAAAGTATACAACAACCTTCACAGCCTACACTCTGTCATTTATAAGTAATGAAGTCATTAATTCTGTTAATGTAAATGGATTCTTTCAGTGCCTAGACGTGCATCCTGACTAAACATTTTATTTTGTTATTGTACTGTTTTTAAATATGCACAGATATATTTTGACATATAATAACCATCAGTCTATATGAGGATGCAAAATCTGTGTGGATAAATTTCTTAATATGTGATTTAATAATGCCACTTGATTTACAGTCAACTCATCAAAAATATTATATTTCATTTTTTAAAAGGCCATTTGAAAGTCAGGAACATAGAACACAGCCTGCTAATGTCAGGAGCTCTGCCAAGGAAATGCTTGGTTAATATTTAATGGGGAAAATTCAACATATATTTTGGTTATTTAAAAGCTTTGAAGGATTAAAAAAAAATCCAAGAAATGCTATAATTTAGATGAAGATAAATGATTGAGAAAGAGGCATTTATGGAGAAGTCATGGTGGCAGATGGGAGCTCTATGTAATTACTATTTGTGGATTTCTTCAGCCAATATATAATCTGTAATTCTGTGTGTGAATATAAGAAAGCATATTTTTTGTAAAATTACATAAATTAGTAGTGTGTGTGTGTATATATAGATATATATATATATACACACACATACACACATGACATCACTGGATGAAATAGCAGAACCTATAGAATTCTTAAGTCTATCATGAGTCCCATGGCAGGTAAAATTGGAGTTTCTCTATATTATGCAGCTACATATGTAGGAATCATATGATAACACACTTAGAAATTGCACAACAAACATTTGAACTCATACTTGACTAGTTCACATGGAAGCAAAATCGGCCTGCTGAGAATTAGGAAAACAAATGAAATTCAAAACAAATGATGGATTAACAGATTAAAGTATGCATTCATTTTGATGCTGAATATTACATACACATATAAGTATTTCTTTAATATGACAGAGCAAATGTCAAGGCAAACTTTGAGACTTTCTTATTTTATGTATTTATCACATCTCACATGTTTTTAGGCTGCTACAAGAAAGAAAATCACAGACCAGAGACAAAGCTCTGATATTAATCAGTAAAGGACTAACACCACCAAAGAACACCTGTAAAACCTAGAAGAGGCAGCAGTTTCTTCAAATGCCCAGGCATTAATGTAAAGATATACATATGGAGAAAGAACAGAGAAATATGACACCAGAAAAGAAAAACAAGCTTTAGCAGTAGACCCAGAAGAACAGTGGGTTTACAAAATGTTTGACAAAGGATTCAGAATAACCCTCTTAAGGATGTTCAATGAGTCACAAGAAAATACAGATGGAAAATTAAATATCTGCAAAACAATACAGGAACAAAATGAGAAATGTGACAAAGGAATTGAATCAATTAAAAACAAAGCAAATAGAAATTCTAGAAATAAAGAATGTATTATCTGCACTGACAAACTGGATAGAAAGCTCTGACAGCAGATGTAATCAAACAGAGGAAAGAATTAGTGAGCTTGAAGATAGAACTTTCCAAATAATCAAATTAGAGGAGTAAAAATAATAAAAAATTAAACAGAAATACAGCAAATATGGGATGGGACTCCCTCAAGCAAAATAACGTCTACATAATTGACATACCCAAAGAAGAGGATAAAAGAAGAGAAGTAGAAAGCATATTCAGGAAAATAATGGCTGAAAATTTCCCGAGTAAGGAGAAAGACAACAGCATCCAGGTTGGCAAGCTCAGATTGCCAATCAAATTCAGTCCAAGGATGAACACCCCAAGGCACATCATAATCAAATCATCAAAAACCAAAATCAATGAAAGAATACTGAAAAAAGCAAGAGAAAAGAAACATATAATGTTCAATGAAGCCCCATTATGTCTCTCAGCAAATTTCTCAGTAGAAACCCTACAGGCCAGAAGACAATGGGATGATATATTCAGAGTGCTAAAGGAAAATACTGTCAGCCAAGAATTCTGTAACCAGAAAAACTAATCTTCAAATATGAAGGAGAAATAAGGTCTTTCCCAGATAAACAAAAGCTAAGGGAATAATTCATCAACACTCGACCTATCTTACAAAAAATGTTTGGAGAGAGTTCTTCAATCTAAAAGAAGACAATGCTAAGGAGAAGCAACAAAACATTTCAAGGTAAATAACTCATTCACAAGGTAAGTTTACAGACAACCTCAGAATAATCCAGTGTTGTAAGGGTGGTGAGTGAACTGCTTCCTTCCTTTGTATGAACACTGTAGGACAAACCTAACAAGTCATCAATATAACAACTGTATAGACAAACTGTAAGACACACAGTATTAAGTACATAACTTGAAACAATAAAATGTCAAAAAATTTTGGGGGGATAACATCAAAGCATAGAGTTGGCTTTGTTTTTTTTCTTTTTTCTTAGATATCAAAGTTAAGTTGTTATTAGTCTA
>NW_007727217.1:375793-398878 GCF_000696425.1 Galeopterus variegatus
ATATCAAAGTTAAGTTGTTATTAGTCTAAAATAATCTGTTATAACTATAACATGTTTTTTTGTAAGCTCAATGGTAACCATAACACAAAAACTTATGAGACATACTAAAAATAAATAGTGAGAATCAAAATACACTGCTACAGAATACCACTCAATCACAAAGAAAGACAGTAAGATTAAACAAAAAAAAGATCAATGAAACAACCAGAAAATAAGTAACAAAATGGCAGTAACAAGTCTCTATATATGAATACTAACTCTAAATGTAAATGGACTAAAAGCCCCAATTAAAAGACAGAGTGGCTCAATAGATTAGAAAAGAAGAACCAACAATATGCTGCCTACAAGAAACTTACTTTACCTATAAGGACAAACACCATCTGAAAGTGAAGGGATGGAAAAAGATACTTCACACAAATGGAAGGAAAAAAGAGCAGGATTATCTAAACATACATCAGATATGTTGTATAGACTTCAAGCCAAGGAAAGCAAAAAAAGATAAGGAAGGCCATTATATAATGATAAAGGGATCAATTCAACAAGAGGATATAATAATTCTAAATATATTCACATCCAGCTCTGCAACATCCAGTTACATAAAGAAATTACTACTACACCTAAAAGGAGAAATAGATTTCAACATAATAATAGTTTGGGACTTTAACACCCCACTGTCAGCAAAGGACAGGTCATCTAGACAGAAAATTAACCAGAAATGTCAAAATTACTTTCTACTATAGGCTGATTGGACCTAACAGACAAATAAAGAAAGTCTTATCCAGCAGCTGCAGAATACACATTCTTTTCAGCAGCACATGGATCATTCTCTAGAATAGACCATATGTTAAGTCAAAAATCAAGCCTCAACAAATTTTTTAAAAAACTGAAATCATATCAACTATCTTGTCTGACCACAAAGGGATAAAACTAGAAATCAACAACAAAAGGGACCATAGAAACCATACAAATACATGGAAATTAAACAACATGCTCCTAAACAAAGAATGGGTCAAAGAAGAAATCAAAAAGGAAATTTAAAAATTCCTTGATACAAATGAAAATGAAAACACAAGATACCAGAACGTATGGGATACAGCAAAAGCAATTATAAGAGGGAAGTTTACAGCAATAAATGCCTACGTTAAGAAAGAAGAAAGGCTACAAATAAACAACCTAACATTACACCTCAATAAGCTAGAAAAACAAGAACGAAACAATCCCAAAATCAGCAGGAGAAAAATAACAAAGAACAGATCAGAAAGAAATGAATGAGATTAAAGAAAAATGCAAAAGACAACCTAACATTACACCTCAATAAGCTAGAAAAACAAGAACGAAACAATCCCAAAATCAGCTGGAGAAAAATAACAAAGAACAGATCAGAAAGAAATGAATGAGATTAAAGAAAAATGCAAAACATTGATGAAACAGAGTTGTTTTTTTGAAAAGACAAATAAAATCAATAAACTTTTAGGTAGACTAATAATGAAAAAAAGAGAATTCTCAAATAAATAAAACCAGAATTGAAAAAGGTGATATTACAACTGATACCACAGAAACACAAAGGATCATTAAGAGACTACTACAAATGATTATATGCAAACAAACTGGAAAACCTAGAAGAAATGGATAAATTCTTGGACACATACAACTTGCTAAGGTTGAATCATGAAGAACTGGAAATCCTAAAGAGACCAGTAATGAGTAATGAGATTGAAGCAGTAGAAAAAAGTCTCTCAACAAAGAAAACTCCAGGACCCGATGGTTTCACTGCTGAATTTTACCAAATGTTTAAAGAGGAATACCAATTCTTCTTAAACTCTTCCAAAACACTGAGAAGGGAATACTTCCAAACTCATTCTACGTGGCCAACATTAACCTCATACCAAAACTGGAAAACGATGCAACAAAAAAAGAAAACTACAGATCAATATCTCTAATGAATACAGACATGAAGACCCTCAGCAAAATACTAACAAATAAATCCAACAACACATCAATATTCACCATGATCAAGTGGGATTCATTCCAGGAATGCAAGGATGGTTCAACATATACAAATCAATAAAGGTGGTACATCATGTCAACAGAATGAAGGGAAAAAAAATAGGATCACTTCAATAGACAAAGAAAAAGCATCTAATAAAATCCAGCACTCCATCATGATAAAAGCCCTCAACAAATTAGATAGAGAAAGAATGTACTTCAACATAACAAAGGCCATATATGACAAACTTACAGCTAATATTATACTGAATGGACAAAAATTGGAGACTTTTCTAAGATGTGGACCAAGACAAGGATGCCCACTTTCCCCACTCTTATTCAGCATAGGACTGGAAGATCTAGTCAGCACAATAAGGCAAGAGAAAGCAATAAATTTAACCAAATCAGAAAGGAGGAAGTCAAACTATCCCTATTTGCAGATGACAATGACCATATACACAGAAAACCCTAAAGACTGCACCAAAAAATTACTAAAATGAATGGATTCAGTATAGAGGCAAAATCAATGGATACAAAACTATGCTATCTACTCTGAGTGAGTCATTGTGCGGTACATACATGTATAGAAACACACTATACCCCACAAAAATATAAAGGTAAATGTTAAAATTTAAAACATATTTGGGGGGGGGGGGGAAGAAAAGCAAAAAAACAGTTGAAATGACTCAGATCTTCCCAGAGCATACTTTTTGAAAAAGCCCAAAACCCCAAAACAAAAATGAAAAACTGAAAAACCAAAACTAAAACAAAAACTTGTCTTCTTTGAGTGTAAAGGGAGTTTCTAAGATCATAATATAACTGCACTGCTGCATTGTAATTGCATTCTTTAGAACTGTTAAAACATCTCTTAACCTCACATATTATTTAATAACTTGAAAACACTAATATAGTGATTTTGGTTGCACTGTAAACATACAGCTGACACATAGTGCCCTTCAAAGGAGACAAGCAGACAAGCAGAAGACTCAAGCCAGGTTTCAGCCTAAACAGAATAAAAACAAGCAAACTATAAAGCTTATGCATGCCTTGCCCCAAAACATTCAGAGGCAATTTACTTTAAGGAATGTGCTCACAAAATTTGTGTACGTTTTATGGAGAGACTCTTGTTATCTTTCATTGCATTAAATGCTTTAAATAGAATTTCATGATCTCTGTGTGTATTTCAACTTCCTTTCTTTTCATCTTAAACACAGGCATTATTACCTAATGGGGCTGGAAATAGAATCTGGGTCCCTTGCCATTACAGTTCCAATGATTGTGCCCACTTCAATATCTTCGTGAACCTCAAACAGATAGGAGGATCTGCTGAAAACAGGTGGTTCATCCACATCTTCTATAGAGATTTTCACAATTGTTGTATCTTTAAATGGTCCTAGGTAATAAAAACGTGGATCCACGTGGGTGTTTTCTGCTTCAACCTTCAGAGTGTAAAGTCTTCGGCTTTCATAGTCAAGTGGCTGTATAAGGAAATGAATCAACAAATTAGAGTGAGGGAAATTGGATGATATAATCTCTCCAAGTTACAGTATGATTTTTAAATCCTGGTTGAGTTCCGTCACATTGCTGGTTAATCATAAACAATAAAATGTAACACAAATAATAATATAATCTTTACATATCATTTAGGATTCAACTTCTACTTTTTACATATTCAATATGTAGTACTTTGGAACACAGGAAAATTAGGTTTTTAACCTTGGAAAAATTGGTATTGATATTAAAACCTGTCATAAGGCAGTGACTTGTTCCAAAAAATGGGCTGGTAGATTGTGGATGTGTTTGTGTGTTCATGTGTGTGTGCTGAGATGTGGGCTATTGTTAAATCTTTCTAAATAAATCATTCAGTTATCCTTTTAAATTTATGTGTGATATTTCCATTCAGTGTAAAGGGCTTAAGGTACTATACAAACTTTATGAAATTTTGAAGAATAATATAAAACTTTCAGTAGTTATATGAAGCATTCAAGATAAAGAAAACTTTATGCAACAAGAAAAAAGAAAAAAATTCATACCAATTTCATAATTAGGTTACTTTATGAAACAGAAAGCAGGACTTAAATATCGATTAGTTTAACTATCACAATTATAAAATCAAGTCCTTCATTTCTCACCTGCTCTAAAAGGTATGCTTTAACAGATAAAAAATACTGTTGATTTGGATTCCTTCAATCTTCTTTTTTATTGGGAGAAGCATCAGGTTCTATTTGGATTACTGTTACTACATGGTCGTGAAATTATAAAATCAAGTCCTTCATTTCTCACCTGCTCTAAAAGGTATGCTTTAACAGATAAAAAACACTGTTGATTTGGATTCCTTCAATCTTCTTTTTTATTGGGAGAAGCATCAGGTTCTATTTGGATTACTGTTACTACATGGTCGTGAAAAACAAGAAAGCTGCCTTCCTGTTTGCTGGCCACTGTTCCTTTAATAACAAAGGGTTGTGGACCTCATGTCTTGCAATGGAACCTCAGGATAGTTTATTATTAACCAGTGCCTTAGTAGTTACTTTATGCATGACATTTCATTAGGACCTAAATTTTAATGTGCCTTATTTTTTTCTCTTAATAATGGTACTGACTCTACAATAAAAAAACTGGTTACCTTTAAATCGTATCACTGAGCATATGTTAGCAGATAAATTTAATTTACATAGCAGAAGGGGAAATGTGAACAATTAAATTATGTTTCAATCCATGCTGTCTCTTTTTATTAGCAACTCTAATTATTGCTTCATACTTCTGGATAGATGGCATGTTACTTTTTATGCCTCCAACTGTGTTGATATATTGCCATTATTAGCTATTAACATTTTTTAAAAAAAAATGTTATTATGGTACGCTTTTATTAACATGGCTCAGAAAAATAATCACACATATATTAACTTGCCTTTTAAATTTCGTAAAATCTCAGGTTTCGTGTTTCAATCAACAAAAACATGTGGTCAAAATTCCAAGGAGCTTTTTGTCTTTATGTGCCTCTTACCTGAGCACAATATAAATTCCACTTGAACTTAATAGTGATGTTTCTTAATGATAATGTGCGAGTGAAAAGTACACAATAAAATATCTACTCTCTAAACACAGAGATGCTTATTTATACTGACTGTGCACCTTTTTCACAGTTATGATGCCTTCCTGTGTGTCCTTCTCAGTTATGATGTCAAACATATCAGTCCCATCACCATCAATAATTCGGTATTCTACTTCAGCATTTTTCCCAGTGTCAGCATCGGTTGCTTTTACACTTCCAATGGCTGTGCCAACTGGGGAGGATTCAAGAACTCGAGGATGAATAGTGTCTGTAAAGGATAAAGGAAAACACACACGCACACACACACACACACACACAAAAAAAAAAAGATGAATAGTGTCTGTAAAGGATAAAGGAAAACACACACGCACACACACACACACACACACACACACAAAACAGAGAGATGGATAGAGATTTCTCAATAGAATATTCAAAAGTAAAATGTGTATGAGGGAATATTATAAATCTATTATAAATCTTAACCTCCACATTAGATGTTTACTATTGCTATGTTGAATACACATAATATGGATAACATTAAATTAAGGTCTAGGAACAGCAAAAGCAGAACTTTGGGGGCTAAGTTCAGTACCAACCTCTAACAGTATCTGGAATTCTGATTTTTAAAATGAGCATGTTGTCTTTTTTCCCTTGTATAGATTTGCTTTGAGTGCAAATATGTGCCCGTGTATGTTTATACAATCATGACAAACCACAGGATATACATTGAATATTTTTCTTTAATTGCTTTTACTATGTTATATTTAGTTACTTACTACCGTTGCGACCCAGAAAACAATACTCCAAAGTGAAGGCATCGTAGGCAGCCTTAAAAGGAAAGTTTTCCTCTGACCTTTTCCTCCCCTCTTGTTTCTCAGCCTCATTCTCCCCTGAGGCAAGCCACAGAAACTAGAATCCCCCACTGGTCACAGATGCACTCTAATCTTATCCCCTGCCTTTCTGTCCTGGAGCTGGCCATAAAGAAAAGACCTGCCTTGTCTGATTGTAGGTCGTAAGACCTCCATTCCAGAAAGGGTCCTGCCCCACACCCTGTAAGCATGAATGCTACGCAGAGGCTGAGAAGGATCTGAACAAACAGGCTTTGCTGGATTTCCCCACTCAGTCCATGAGCATTAGGTCATACTTTTCTTGTCCAATCACATGTCTACACGGCTGTACCTGCCTCCTAGAACATATGCATAAAAATAGACAGTTTTCTCTATATTTGGGGGTCTTCATTATGGAGGCTCCTATGTCATGTAAAACTATGGGCTGTACCTGCCTCCTAGAACATATGCATAAAAATAGACAGTTTTCTCTATATTTGGGGGTTTTCATTATGGAGGCTCCTATGTCATGTAAAACTATGATATCATAAAGTTTGTTATACCTTTTATTCATATGAATCAGTTTTTATCAGGTGATTTTTCAGAGAACCTTCAGGGGGTGAAAAGAGATAATTTCCCTTGGTCCCTGCACTGCTTCTACTCATTTTGGCTGCAGGGCAGAACATTATAAGATTTCCTGAAATCAGCCATTATGGGTAGGAATCCTATTTCTATTTGTGACAGCAGAAAACAGGGATAGTCTGTGGGAGCAATATAAAAATGCCCTTCGCAGTGTCAGAGTAAAGACACTAAATTCTGACAAACTCCCCTTCATTCCAGAGCAAAACAAGAGTTTATCTTAGCCCTTGGTGTACCTAGATGTGCTTCCAGCATGAACAACCTCTACTGCTAATGAGATTTATGTTTTAGCATCTGAACATAAACTACATTGTTCTGAAGGATTAATCGACCTGAAGAGCACTTCTGATTATAGCATCTTCTTGCTCATAAATCTTAAGTAATTCTCCTTAATATACGTAATAAAGTCCAGACCTCTTAGCTAGTCATGATCTTGCCCAAGTATATCTTTCCTATGTATTTTGCTTTCAGTCACTTCCATGAAAGATATGCACCAACCAGGACTTTTCAAAGTTTTCTAGTCAAAACTTAATTTCCTACATCACCCTATATATTTTTCCCATGCAATTTCCCTCACATAAAATTTCTTCCCCTTTACTCTTACACAATCATAATGCAGTTTAGGGAATCTTAGAAAATGGCACTGTTAAGGGCTGAGTGTTTTGTGGGCTACACCAAGCCAAGGAGAGAGGTCTCAGAAGAGATGAGTCTGCCAACATCTTTTTCTCTCAATTCTGGCTTCTAGAACTGTGAAAAAATAAATTTCAGTTGTTGAAGGCACCAAGTCTGTGGGACTTTATTGTGGCAGACCTAACAAACGAATACAGGCACATACATCCATTCAGTTTTAAAAGTCATTTTCTAAGAGACATCATTAAAACTCAGTCTCTGTCACATTCCATTTGGTCTCTTAGCCTTATTTTTCTACATTTTCTCTCTATTTCTGGTAACACACTACTGAAAGCAACTCTCAACTCATTCCTTGGCTACTGTATTTTTGGCTCTTTCCCTTTGCTGTTTCTTCACCTTGGCACACCTGCCTCCTGGATATTCCAACAGCTCCCTTGCTCACTTCCATCAGGTGCCTGCTCCACTGTGGCCTCCTTAGAAGCTTTCATCAATAACCTAACTGAAAATAACCTTCCTGAAAATAGCACTCCCAGTCACTCTTTCTACCACTTGCCGTTGCTTGGCATTATATAAGCTACTGATTTATTTGTTTGTACCATGAGAATGTAATACTAAACAGGCACTTTGAATTTTTTTATCATTATATTCCTATTAGGTCTCTTTGAGCACAGTGTGCACTACATAATAATTTGTATATTGGATAAATTCTTTGTAAGTTGAACATTGGATAGAAGCTTCCTAACTAGTCTACCAGCTCCTATACTTGGCCAAATCCAATTGATTCTTCAATAGTCTCAGTCTGCACTGCAGCCATATTACCCCATTTGAAAACATTAATCCTATCAGTAAGTACTCAGAGCTTCAAAACTCTTTGATTGCTCCCATTGTACTTAAGGCACAATTAAAGATCCATAGGCTGGCCCCCTCCATAATTTAGCTTCTCTGTCCTGTCATCCTCTCCACTGATTAATACTCTTCAGTAACATTGGTCTCCTTTAGGTTTTTTCAACATGCATTTCTCACCTCAATTAAATACATTTTCTTTTCCTGAAGAAGTATTTTCTACACAACTCTTTGCCTGGCAACTGTATGCTCTTCCTTTTGATACCCAAGTGTATCTATTACCATGATTCTACCTTAGAACATCATCAACTCTAGCCTGCTTACTACGAGATATTTTTTAAAAAATTTAATCTTATAGAAGTGACATCTTAATAAATTGATTTATTACACTGGAGCAAAAGTGACCCTTCTAAAATACAAAAATGATATCAATACCTCACTGACAGCACTTATTATTGATATTAAGAGCTTAATTTCTTCATTTGGTCTATTAAGTCTTACAAAATCTGGCTTCTGCTAAAATCTTCAGTAACATTATGACCTATTCTCAAATCTAAAGCCTATATAAAATGCAGCCACACTAATTTTTTTTCAATTAATGATCAGTTAACTAGACAAAAAATTATAAATGTATGATTTAAACAATACAAATAAAATAACTCCAATCTTTAAATTCTTGAAAAATTTTAAAGAAAAAAATTAAAAATGACTTTTACATGGTTCAAATAAGTTAACAAATTTGGGAACTAAAAATACCACAACACACAAAATATCTACAATTGAAGAAGTAATGAAAAATTAAGAAATGTGCTGCAGAGAACATGATACTGCACAGAGAAGATAATTTATAACTTAATGTACTTAAATACAAAGAAAGACAAGCTCAAATCGATGAACTAAACATTAAACATAAGAAACTGGAACAGAAAACATAATAACCTCATAGCCAAAGAAATGGAAGAAGACAATAAAGATAAAAACAGAAATAAATTAAGTTGGAAATAAATATACAAAAAAGAGAATAGGAATGGCAAAAGCTATTTTTTAGAGAGCTCACAATAAACATGTATCTGGCAAAACTGTTTATGAAAAGGAGAGAAAAGGCAGACAGTATTAAGAATTTAACCAAAAAAGGAACATAATTGCAGGTTATATAGAGATTGTAAAGGTTAGAGTATACTATGAACACTTACAAGTCAATAAAATTGAATGTTTAGGTGTAGTGGCAAATTCCTAAAAATAACTAAAAATATACCAAAGCCTACTAGAGAGGAAGTAAAGCATGATTTAAAATAGGCTACCCTTCCAAACACAGACAACTCAAATAGTTTTCAAAGAACATTCATTGGAACAGAAAATTCCAGTCTTATGCAAAGTCTTTCCATTATATGAGATCTGTATAAGCCTGATGCAAAAACCATTCAGAAAGAGTCCAGCAGCCAAACAGCATGGGTCACAATTCAGCCTCTACCACACTTAAAGGTATAACATTTAGTACATCCACTTTTTATTTTTAATTCACAATCACATATATAATGTTTAGTTTATGGCAAACACTATTCTAACCACTTTACTATTTACTAAATTCTTGACTTCATTCAAATTTCACCATCTTTTCCATTAATGTCATTCTTTTCTGGAGATCTCACTTGCATATCATTGTCATGGCTCCTTTCTCTCCTTCAGCCCATGAAAGTTCTTCATTCTTTCCTTGTTTCCCATGACCTTGAAACTTTTGAAGAATGCTGGTCAAGTTACTTTGCAGACAGTCTTTCAGTTGGTGTCTGCCTGATATTTTCTCATGATTAGGTTAAGGTTAATCGCTTTTCTCAAAGATGTCACAGAAATATATATTAGTATATATTAGTATGGAATCAAGAATATTTATTTTATTCTGTCTTATAATTCAAGAATATGGTTTTTAAATTTTCTGTGCAAATTCTTTCATATTTGGCCATTGGATGATGTTGTAGGTTGGCTCTAGCGCCTTTTCAACATGCCTCCGTCATTCTTTCAGAGTACTTCCTTAATTCTTGGCATCACAAAATTTTCCAAGTTCATCTAATATTTTCCCTGCCCAAAGTCTGAAATCAACCAGGTTTTCAAGTAGATTTGATTTTTTCCACTGGAAAAGAGCCCTAATTTTCAACATAGTGCAGTATTCAAAAATCAAAGAAAATGTAACTCTTCCTTTATAACGTGTAAATATGCCAAAAAGCCCAAAGGAAAGTAACTACCTATATTTGAAATAAGAAATCTAATTATACCATTAACATAAAAATTTAAATGCAGTAAATTATTTTCTTTTAACACATTCATTGATATTTGTTTGAGAAGTCAAATATCTGTATCCTTTGAAAAATGTTGAGTGCTATGAAGACTTTTTAGCATAAGAGAAAATCCTGTAAAATAATAGAATAAAAGCATTTAAACAGAAACACTATGACATTAGAACTAAAATTGATTATGCATGTCTGTATTTATAAATTAATATTTAACCAGATAAGTGCAAATTAAGGCCATGATGCGATTCCATTTTACACCTACTAAATTAACAAAAGTTAAGTGTGACAAAACCAGTGTTAAAAGTATGTGTTTTATAGCAGCTAATACACAGAGCTGCTGGGAGTTAAATTTGTCACAATGGCTTTGGGAAATGTATTTGTTTCTAGGGCTGCTATAACAAAGTACCCAAAACTAGGTGGTGTATAAAAAGAAAACGTATTGTTTCTGATTCTGGAGGCTAGAAGTCTAACAAGGCTATGCTTTTGTTGGCTATTCTAGGAGAGAATCCTTCCTTGACTCTTCTAGCCTCTGGAGTTTGCTGGTAATCCTTGGTGTTTCTTGGCTTGTGTAGATGCATTACTCCAATTACATGGCTGTCTTCTCATTGTGTGTTTACATCATCTTCTCTATGTGCATGTCTGTCTCTGTGTTGTAAATGTTCTTTTCATAAGGACAACAGTCATATTAGATTAGAGCCTTAACTCTAATGACCTCATTTTAATTGATTTTCTCTGTAAGGACTCTATTTCCAAATAAGGTCACGTTCTGAGGTACTGGGAGTTAGGACTTTAGCATACATATTTTTCTTAGGGACACAATTCAACCTATAACAGGAAACATTATGGTATTATATATTGTGAATTTAAATATTAGCATAACTGATATCCAGCAATATGGATAAGGAGAACAGTTCCAGAATTGTCATATGGAATTACTGTTTGCAAAATTAAAATTAAAATAAAAAAGGAAGTAAATCCAAATACCAAACAGCATGAGGACAGATAAATAAATCATTACATAATTATATTGCCCATCATAATACAAAATTAAAATCGTGAGCTATAGTTAAGTGAAAAAATATGGGTGAATCTTAAATACATAATATTAAGTGGAAAAGGCAAGTTTCAGAAAATTATACACAGTGTGATACTAGTTTTATAAACTTTAAACAGCAAGAACTCAACAATATTTTGTGTAGGGATACATAAATAGTATATAAATATGTGTATATTTATATGTAGTCTCATTCTATATTTAGTCTCTCTCTATATATGTACATAGACAGATAGATATTCACACACACACACATACCCATCTCTCTTTTTATATATATAGAAACTATATCTGATAGCTATGGGAGAGCCTCAGCTAGCAGATACTATCAGATAGTAGTTAACTCTGGACTACCTGAATAAAGAGAATAATACATGTGCATGCAAAGTATTTTTAAAGTTATTGTGATGCCTTAAATTGGTGCTACTTATATTCTTTTGTATTAAATAAATACTACATGAAAATTTAAAACAAACACATATACATCATAAATACCTATCAAATAGAGAAAATCCTTTAAAATGTTGGTAGTGTTCCTGACACTCAACAAAAGCAAACATAGATCTACTATTTAGAATTCATTGTCATGTCTCACAAAATTAACTGATTATGAATTTCAAGTAAATAAATACATAAATAACAAAGGGAAATATGACTATCAACAGGAAAACAAAAACAAAAAAAACAACCAAACAAAAGAAACACCCTCTAGCTGAATCAGATCAACAAAATGGCTAATGTTAGAATCATCAGATGCAGTATACTACACACACACACACACACACACACACACACGAATGTAAAAAAATAATAGGTGGGTTAAACAGAAGATTAATATCATCCAACAAGAGAATTAGTGAGACGGATGATGAATAGAAGAAAATACACATGTTTAAAACTAATATGTAACTGCAAGTGTTAAAAATAGAAAGGACATGGATCAAAATGTCAATGGACCTTTTGACAGCAACCTCTAATCCTAGAAAATTATTTAACAATGTCATCAAAATGTAATGATAAAATTATTTTGAACCTTGAATTCTCACTCTAGCAACCAATATTAATCAAGTTGTGATAACCCAATGTAGATAGTTTTGGATTCAGCAAAGTCCCTTTGGATATTTTTAAGGAAGCTGATGAAGAATGTATTCCAGAAAAATAAAGGGCTAAATCAAGATATGGGAATACATATGATCCAAAAAGTATGTATCTAAAGCAGGAAAGAGGAAGAAAAAAAAAATGTCTGAGATGGGCAGATTTTTAGGACAACACAGATTAGCCAACTCCTGTTGGCACAAGAATACTGAGGGCACTAGATTGCAACTTTGGATCTATTAAACTGAAACTAAATGCTTCAGGGCTGCTCACTAATATATTCAGAGCAGAACACAAAGCACATCAAAAGCACAAATCTGTAGTATCTTGGAAGATATAACTTTGCTAAAAGAAATTGCTAATATTCAACCCTTTGAAATTATTATAGGCAAAATGAGATGCCTGCCTTTTTCTTTCTGACTTTTGAGAGCTAAGGTATTGTAGTGGATTGAATTATGTCCCCCCAAATTTCCCTGAATTGTGTCCCCAAGTTTTATGTATTAGGAACATAGCCCCCACTGAGACTGTTAAGAGGGTGGTAATTGTACGGTGGAACCTTGAAGAGGTGACTGAATTGTAGGACTTTGCAGTAGTGAATGGGTTAAAAATGGTGGTCAGCACTGTGGTTCTGAGGGCTTTAAAAGAAGAGGAGAGTCCGTCTTTCTCTTTCTCTCTGCTCTCTCTGCTTCCACCATCTTGCAATGTGAGACCCCTGGGTCACTGTTGCCGCCACCAGATGGACTTTGGACTTCCCAGCCTCAGAAACTGTAAGCAATAAAATTAATTTTCTTTATAAATTACTCAATTCCAAGTATTTTTGTTATAAACAACACAAATGGACTAATACAGAAAATTGGTATCAGAGAAGTGGAGTGTTGCTTGTAACAGATACTTGAAAATGTGGAAGTGGCTTTGGAACTGGGTGTTAGGCAAAGGTTGGAGGAGTTTGGAGGACTCAGAAGAAAAAAGGATGAAGGAGTTTGGAACGTCTTAGAGACTGCTTACGTGGTGGCGAACAGAATGCTAATAGAAATATGGACTGCAAAGATCATTCTAAGGAGGTCTCAGATAGAAATTAGAAGGAGTTTATTGGAAACTGGGGCAAAGCTCACACTTGCTGTGAACTGGAAAGGAACTAGGCTGCATTGTGTCCATGCCCTAGGACTTTATGGAAGTTGACTTAGAAGTTGTGAACCAGAGCATTTAGTGGAAGAAATTTCTAAGCAAAACATTCAGGAAGCTGCATGGCTATCTGCAGGAACCTACTCTAAGTTATGGCAGCAAAGGCATAACATAAAGCCAGAATTTATAAGGGAAGTAGAGCATAAAAGTTTAGAAAATGTGCAGCATGGCTATATGGTAGAGAAGCAGAGAGCATGCAATGACGCAGCCCAGTGAGCCTTAGCTAAGAAGATTAGTGCAAAAGAAAGGAAGTGTCAGGAGTAGGAGGAAAAGGCCCTGAAGGCACTGCAGAAGCCTCTGGGGCTAACCCTTGCATTTCAGGCCCAAAGACCTAGGGAGACAGAATGGTCTTGGGGAGCAGGTCTGAGGTGCCCTTCACATGCTCGCTGCCCAGGGACACCTTCTCATGCTGCACACCACACCAGCAACCCAGCTGCTTTGGCTGCTCCAGCCGTGGCTAAATTGGCCCCAGGTGTGGCTGGACCCGCAGCTTTGGAAAATACAAGCCACAAGCCTTGGCAGAGTCCACGTGATGTTAGGTCTTAAGGCTCACAGAATGCCAGAGCTGGGAAGGCTTGGGAGCCTCTGCCATGATTTCAAAGGATATATGGAAAAGGCTGGAGGCCCAGGAAAAGATCTGTCACAGGGATGGAGTCACTGCAGACAGCCTTCACTAGAGCAATGCCGAGCAGAAATGTGGGGTCAGAGTTGCAGCAGAAAAACCCCAACAGCACCAGGCCTAGTGGAGCTGTAGAGTGGGCCAGCCATGGAGACCCCAGACCTGTGGAGCTACCAGAGCACAACACCAGCTTGAGTGAGCTGAAGTGTGGCCTGTGACCAGGAAAGCCATAGGAGCAGAGCTGCCCAAGGACTTGGGGACCCAACTCCTGCACCAGGGTACGGAGGACATAGAACATGTAGTCAAGGTACATGATTCTCCAGCTTTGAGATTAAATGCCTGCCCTGCTGGGTTTTGGACTTGTTTGGGACCTGTTACCCCTTTCTTTTGGCCTATTTCTCTCTTTTGGAATAGGAATATGTACCCTATGTTGTCCCACCATTGTATCTTGGAAGTAGATAACTTATATTGATTTCACAGACGGGACTTTGAACTTTGGACTTTTGAGCTGAAACAAGTTAGGACTTTGGGGATAAAATGAATGTATTTGCATGTGAAAAGGACACAAGTTTTGGGGGGCCAGGGGTAGAAGGTAGTGGATTGAATTATGTCCCCCTAAAACACACTGAGGTTTGAATTGTGTCCTTCAAGTTTTATGTATTAGGAACATAGCCCCCACTGAGACTGTTAAGAGGGTGGGAAATCCTATTATGCTAACTGAAAGGTGGAGCCTTGTAGAGGTGATTGAATTGTAGGACTTTGCAGTAGTGAATGGATTAAAAGTGGTGGTCATCAGTGTGGTTCTGAGGACTTTAAAAGAACAGGAGAGTCTGTCTTTCTCTCTCTCTCTGCTTCCACCATCTTGCAATGTGAGACCCCTGGGTCACTGTTGCGACCACCAGATGGACTTTGCACAGTTAATAGCATAGTATCTTGAAAATACCACTTTAAAAGTCAGTTTTTGTTTGAGACAATAAAAAAAACTAAAATATATTAGGGCTGCAGTGAGAGTGCTCTTGGGACAGAAAGAGAGGTAGACTTTCAGGGGTGGCTGTAAAAGAAACTTCTTAACATAGTATTTATATTTGCAAAGACAACTAAAAAAGAAAACTGGAAAAAATGACATAATTATATTTGGGGAAGAATCGATTGGGGTATAACTGAGCTCCATTTTAATCAATCATGAAAAGAAGATAATGTATAAAATATCTCAATAAATAACAAGAAGATATTATTTAGAGAATTGTAGCTTAACCCTAGGTGAACTAAAAAGAGTTACAGTTTAAAATTGTTTTCTTGGAGAATTAGATCTAGGGGTGAGGATGAGTGGAAAGGGTGGCTTATTTTACACATCAATTTATATATTTTAAATATGTGTGCACTTAACACTTTAGTGAAACATATTTTCAAAAAAAATAAAAAACTTCCTGATGATAATAGAAATAATCTGATTATAGTAAAAAGTTGCTATATCATGGAATCTTCTCCACACACACACACACACACACACACACACACAGATGTAGGGTGAGCAGCAGGAGGGGAAATAGAAAGGAGGCATAGATTGTTATGCATACACTCATAAAGGCAAAGGAGTGCCTGTCACCCATCTTAAGTTTCATTTCTCCTTAATGACATTTATTTGCATGCTCCTTATTTTTTATCTTACAGTTGATGAAGCTTTAATTATGTGGTATGCTTTTCTATCAACTCCAATTTATAGATGTTTTAAGTTCGTTCCCAGGTGCCAGATTGAATCATTTGCTTCTCTTTTAATGTTTATGGCAGATAAATATTTCTTCCTGGTGAGTATGTTCTTAGTTTAGTAATTCACTTAAGCACAAAGGCATGAATGTGAGGAGGAGAGAGGTAATTGCCATTTCTGTATCACATTCAGAAAGCTGCATTAAGCAATAAAAATTTAGAAGGTAATATTGCAAAGAATGCTTCTTAAGGACAGAGCAAAAAATATGGCTACTCAAGTAAATTCATTTTCAAACTGTTATTGACAAACACACACAAAATCTGAATTAACTTTCTTAAAGATTTCAAACAATTTTGATGTATTTCAAGACTGAGTTTTCAGGTCACTTATCTACCAAAAATTTGATCAATAGGACCTTTGCACTTGAACATTAAAAGCATTGCAGATTTGTCTACTATAATTAGAAGTAATTGACAGCTCAATGTGGGTAAGAGACTCTGGAGAAAAGATTTAAGACAGGGGAAGTAAGAGATGCGTCAGAATGACTTCCTTAAGAACAATAAAAGAGAGTAGAAATAAACTGGGAGGCAACAAGAGAAAACTACTTACCTCCAGGGTTTTAGTTTAGCAAAAATAGCTCCCTGCTTTGTTTGGTTGATAAAAAATAAATAAATAAATAAGGTTCAAAGAGATATAATTTGTGTTTATCTTTTGTTCCCTACCCTTGTTGCTATTCAACATTGACATGAGAACTCTCTACTTTTTAAGACTTGGGATAAAAAGGCACCACTATATGAATCATCAAAATAATTTAACATTAGTTTAATTTTGTATTTGCTTTGTGTGTAATCTTATTGTAACATCTCTATGCTGCATAATAATCTCAAACAATACTTTCTTTAAGAAAAACAACACAATTATGCACGTTTATAAACCATTCCATTGTATAATGTTTGAAAGATGTTTTTTAATGAGCTTAACAGGAAGAAATTAAAAACAAGATAAAGCTCCTTGGAGGGAACTGCAGAGTAGTTAAGGAAATTATGCATTGCTAAATGGGCATTTAGGAGAAAGCAGAGGAGAGCTGAAAGTCACACCAGAGACTGACAAACTACTGAGGCTTTGGAATTGAAGACTCTCACCAGAGGAAAGAAAGAAACCCAAATCTGTGAGCGCTGGAGACATGATCACCAACTTAGCTTTGGGCATTTAAGTTAAATTAGAGCAAAACGAGATGCTGCTTGATGTTTTTGTTTCCTGTTCATACCTTTGAGGAAAGCAACATGATAATCCCCAGAGCGTAGGGAATCCATCTTGATACATTTCTTCGAAATTGTCTCTAAGTTAATGGGCATCAATACATACAAATCATTGCAATATGTAGAAACATACAAAAATTATATACGATTGGGGGAGGTTAAGATAAGTGTTAAATTAGTTATTCATAAATATAGTACATTGTAACAGCTACTCTGTCTCTTTACAATGCATCTGCCTGAAATCATAGGTGTACTAAAAACTCTGTAGCCTAATTGTGTCTAAACATGTTTGCATTGCTAATTTGATAGCTATACTTCTATTTCTATATCTACCCACAGGTATTATCCAAGTTGTTTGAGAGTACACCGCAATAAAGAGGGACTTTGAATTCCATTGTGCAAAATGCCAAGTAGTTTAGTTTGAGGCAACTATTCACTGGAATAACTGGAGCATTCCAAGTGGGTTTCTGTATAATTTCCATGTACACAATCTCTCTGAGAGAATTATATATTTCATCACACAGGCAAAATGTATATTTCCTGAGGTTCTGTCACTCTAAACATTTAGCCTACTAAGATTTTATATGTTTCATTTACATGTCATGCTTGCAGCTCAGATGGACATGTTTCACTAGCCACTAGATACTTAACAATCCACTATCTTTCTGCAGACATCTCAATCGAAAATGTTGAAATGGAATTAAAATCCTTTTCTCACTCTTCAAAAAAACACTTCTGGTAGAAAGCTCGAAAGTATCTTTTTATCAATCCTCCTACCTTTTATTCCTCAAACCTTTTATCGACCTAGTCACTAAATCCTATAGTAAGACCATTCTCTTAAATATATCTCAAATTGCTCCTCTCCTCAGCATTAGTTCAGACTCTCGTTACCTCTTGCTCTTCTTTTCCAAGCTCGTGGCTACCAGAATTAGTCAAAATGAACTGTGCCTGGTGCTCTCCGGAAAAATGATTCTTTAGATAATATATGCACCATTTCATCTTTGAATCTACCCCTCTTCATGATGTTAATACTGCCTCATCTCTCACAATCTCATCTCTCACAATCCCTGCTTCGAACCCCGGGATCCAGCCACACCAAGTGACACACGTTTCACTGAACGCAGGCTTCGTTCATTCAGCTCTCCCTGCAGAAATGCCCTTCCCCTCAGTGCCTCTTGTTTTTGTGCCTGGAAAAATTTTTATTTATTTTAGAAATGGTTTTAAATAATTTTCTCTTTCCTGATCTCCTTACATCTGAAAGAGCTTATTATTTTATGATTTAGGCTTTAACTGACAACTATAGCACAAATCTTATTGCAATTCTCTCCAATTATGTGTGTACACATGTTTATGTATACATATGTATATGCATGCATATATACTTACATTTATACATATGTACACAAAACCTATAGAGGTATATGTACAAAGGCAAGCAAGAAAAAGAGGGAGAGAGACAATGAGTATAATAGAAACTACAGTGTAACAAAATGTGTGTCTGTGTGTGTGTGTGAGTGTGTGTGAGAGAGACCGTGAGAGAGTATTTGTGTCTGTACATGTATCAAAGCGTAAATCGTTAGTGGATCTATTCTGCATCTTATTTTTCTTAAGATTATTACAATTTATTATTTCTTAGCATAGTTCTCGGCACACAGTAGGACTTCAGTCAATGTCTAATAAATCAATACATGCTTTAATAACATTATTTTTTGTAATTTCTATAATCTATAGGCATAGGGACCACGAGGAAAAATCTCACAAATGGTTGAGGGTATTTTGGTAGTCACAGTAAAAATCACACTATATCTAGCCAATATAAATTGCCGATCAGTGCTTTGAATATAAATATATTCATTTTTTTCTAGATAATAAAAAAGGGAAAAAGAGACACTTTTTAATTTCATTTTCCTCTTTCTCATGCTGAAGCATCTTCCTTGGGGCATACCTGACAGTTGCTCTAGTTGAAAAGTGCTTGATAATTTAAAAATATGCAAATCAGCCTGGGGCCTACATTACCTTGGGATCCCCAGTAGAGGAGAGGTTGACTCTATTTACAAAGCGAAAATCAGCACTTATTAAATCAAATCTCCCTTGTATCAGGCAGGGATTATGGTAGTCTCATAGCTCACTGAATGTACGTGTCTTAAATCCCTATGTATATCATATAGACATTTCCTTGAAAGACCTTGTCTCATGTAAACTTGTTTATCTGCCCAAGCAGTGTAAGGATCCCCAAAAAGGGGTCAGTCCTTAGGTATCACGAAAGCACCAACCAATAGTGGTATGATTTTTCTGTCTTTGTATAAAAATGCATGGACCTTTTAAGAATTCAGTGTGCCATGCCTGAAGTTGGTTTTATCATCTATATGCAAGTAGTGAATCATGGAATTAACTACAGGTAGAATGCATCAAGCAAGACAGAGTTTTTAATGTATCAATTTCTTTGTTGGTGTAGTGCTCAGAAGCACAGACTTTAAGCCAAATAACCTGGATCCCTACTCTTCCTCTTATTTCCTGGCTGTAGAATCAAGAACAAGTGACATAACTTTACATGTTTTATTTTCTTTAGTAAGATGGGGTAGGTAATTATATTATTTACCTCATACAGATGTTGTGAAGATTAAATGAGTTAATATTTGTGTCATACTTTATTGTATTTAGTACAATGCCTATTACCATTGCTTTTATACTGCTGATCTATTTTATTTAATTTAGGGAAACCTGATAATTCATATATAAGTAATTTAATGAGCTAAAGTCAGTAGCAAATCAAGGATATTCAAATGAAACAAACAAACAAGAATTCATAGATATAAAATCTATTTCAGGTTCTGAGTGATTATAAAATTTTTTACTATTGTTTCTGAATTGGCTGTAGTTATGAATAATTTTTAGAGATAATTTGATGAAAGTAATAAAGAACTGATATTGAAATGCTTAGGAAGTAAGTGCTTTGTTAGGTTTATGTGCATTCCCAAAGGTCTCCTATCACATATAATTTATATTAATAAAAACTTTCCTATAAGTCAGAAATTTTGTATTAATATTTAGAACTAACATTAACGAAATGGTGAAGAATAACTGATTTTTGTTACTATTCTCAGTAATCCATGGGAAAAAAATATAACAGACAGCAATAAATTCACTCTTTTGAGTGCATTTGGGATAGATCTGGATTCTTACATAATAAATATATCAAATTCTCAATAATTTGATATTGTTTATCTATATGCATAATATCCTATATACAATTAAGGGACTCATTCAATAATACGATCATCTTTTGCTTGTTGTTTATAAGTTGTTTTTTCTTCTCATACGTCTCAGCTAAGCTGACATTATATAATTTTGCATGTTATTGGTCCCTGACTTCCACTTGTCAACCTAAGCTGTGTGCAAAGATACCTGAGAGTCAGTGTTAAGTATATAGAGCATGGTTCTGTGAGAGCTGGGTTTCTCAGGACCCCACACTGATGATTGAGGAGGTTGTGAAAATACTCTGCTCTCTTTGTCTTTTGTCTCACTGACAGGATGTATGGGAAAGCACTTACATGTGAATAAAGAGCTGTGGTCTTTTCAAAGTACATGCTAAGGTTTGTGGTTCATTTATGAGCTGGGATCTTTTGCCTGAGCCTCAGAACTTAGTTCCCTTCCTTCTGGAATCCTACTGGTATCCCGCCCCCTGTAATTCTTTCAAGAATGAGAGCCAAGTCCTAGGCACCAACTGGCTGGCTAGGAACCTGACCACCTGCTGACTTGCTTTTGCAAACCCTTTTGCTCTAGGCTTGGACCTTTCTTTCTGGTGTCTTTTGTTTTTTTCCTTAAATATATTTGCGAGTCTCATCATACAGCTGTTCTCTGCAGCTATAAGGCAAGGATACTGGGGCTAGTCTGGCCTCTGTAGTTTAGATATCCCTTAATGAGTTGACATTTCATCCAGTTCAGACTCTGGACTGGACCAAAATCAATATTGTAACATTTTCTCAGGGATTTTTTTTTTAAAAAAAAGATCATTTGGAAAGAAATTCTGTTGTCCCATTTGTTTTTGCCAAGTCCTGTAATGATTCCATTATTTAATCTTTTCATGGACCTTTCAGTTATTTAAATTCAGTTATTAAATATTGATTACATTTTATCAATAAAATGACTCCAGTTATTTAATCTTTTCATGGACCTTTTCCATGATCTATGTTTTTATGATTTTACATAATTCTATGATTTTCTGTGTTTTTATGATTTAGAAAAAGGAAGGAAATGAGATAAACAGGACCAAAAATATTCACGTGGGAATACTAGATGGGTAGATTCAAGGTATGGAAGTATACCTTTTTTCTAACAGCACAATGAAATGTAGCAAAATTCAAGGCCCACTGAATGTGTGCCTGGTTGGGAAGCAGGAATATTTGCTCTGGAGTCTTCATTAACAGAAGTGTTAACTGGAACACACTAGGTAAGTGCATTCATTTTGTTATGTTTCTCCTGGTTACAGATCTCTCTCCAGGTTTTAGGTACTTTTATTTCATCTTTGTTGGCCATAAAAGAATGGCAGCAATACATCAGAGCAAAGAAAACACTAAGATTAGAAACATGAAACAGTTCACGAGAAGGAAAAGGGGAGGGAAAAATCCGTATGTACTGAGAACCTGTTTTATGTTAGTTATTACTGAAGACATTTAAGTGACCTTATTTCTTAATTATAACACTGCAAGAGATAGGTACTGTATATGTAGGAACTGAGGTCCTGGGAAGCTAAATTGCCTAATATTATGCATTTTCAGTGTTTGAAATTATTTATGCCTCCTTACAGAAGTCTTCTCTATTCATCCTTTCCAAAATAGTGCACCTGTCCTTTTCTAGCCGCCTTACTCTGCTTTATGTTTCTTCACAGCACTTACCAACCCACCAGACATCATACTATACATTCATTTGTTTATTACTTTATTGCCTACATCTTTATCCAGGAGCTCAGGTCCTTTGTTGGCCATGGTAGCCCTAACTCCTGGTTCCAGCCTGGGATATATTAGGCTTTCAAAAATTATCTACTGCCCCACCCTTCACCTAGGACTTTTCTTTAACTGCTGTAGTACATTTTTTTTCTATTTTATTTTCTTGTTCATCTCAATACTTAAAATATAGGCATTATTTCTTGGGTGCTCTTTCAGCCTTTCTTTTATTCTTCCAGTTTCTTTCCAAAGGATTTCTACTAAACCAACTGGGAAAGAGCATCCACAATTACTCCCCATTATGTAAATTCCAATAGCTACTCTCTGGTACTCATTTTATCAAACTTCTTCAAAGCAATTGTCACGTTCACCCTATCCATCCCTTGTTATGGTTATTTATTTATTTATTTATTTTACCTTTTCCAAATTATAAAAATATATAAAAAATTAAAAGTACAGATGAGCAAACATTAAAACCATCTATTATTTCACCACCTAGAGAGGATCCTCTCCATCACTTTGAAGTACATCCTTTATCATTTATCATATGCACATAGTTTGCTCTTTCATAAACTGGTAGCTCTGCTAATGTCCAACTTCATGATTTCTTCTTCTCTTCCTGTGCTGATGGCTTATAGTAGTTTTAAGTGAAGTTTTAGGTGAAGAGATAAGTTCTCTAAAAAAACCTTCACTATAAAGGATGTACTCATCCTACCATCCCCCATATTTGGATAAGTGCTTTTCTCTGTATGCTCATTGCAATCTGCGCATAGTTCTTTCATGGCATCGATTATTTTGGATTAGAATATTCTCCTCCCTCCTAGGCAATAAGCCACTCATAATAAAGAATTAAGACATTAATTTTCATGTGCTTAATTGCAAACACAGTGCCTGCTGCTGGAAGGTAAGTGATAGATTTTTTCTTTACTTATTGTAAAGCGATAGATTTTTTCTTTACTTATT
>NW_007727217.1:398888-432865 GCF_000696425.1 Galeopterus variegatus
GGCTGTACCTGCCTCCTAGAACATATGCATAAAAATAGACAGTTTTCTCTATATTTGGGGGTCTTCATTATGGAGGCTCCTATGTCATGTAAAACTATGATATCATAAAGTTTGTTATACCTTTTATTCATATGAATCAGTTTTTATCAGGTGATTTTTCAGAGAACCTTCAGGGGGTGAAAAGAGATAATTTCCCTTGGTCCCTGCACTGCTTCTACTCATTTTGGCTGCAGGGCAGAACATTATAAGATTTCCTGAAATCAGCCATTATGGGTAGGAATCCTATTTCTATTTGTGACAGCAGAAAACAGGGATAGTCTGTGGGAGCAATATAAAAATGCCCTTCGCAGTGTCAGAGTAAAGACACTAAATTCTGACAAACTCCCCTTCATTCCAGAGCAAAACAAGAGTTTATCTTAGCCCTTGGTGTACCTAGATGTGCTTCCAGCATGAACAACCTCTACTGCTAATGAGATTTATGTTTTAGCATCTGAACATAAACTACATTGTTCTGAAGGATTAATCGACCTGAAGAGCACTTCTGATTATAGCATCTTCTTGCTCATAAATCTTAAGTAATTCTCCTTAATATACGTAATAAAGTCCAGACCTCTTAGCTAGTCATGATCTTGCCCAAGTATATCTTTCCTATGTATTTTGCTTTCAGTCACTTCCATGAAAGATATGCACCAACCAGGACTTTTCAAAGTTTTCTAGTCAAAACTTAATTTCCTACATCACCCTATATATTTTTCCCATGCAATTTCCCTCACATAAAATTTCTTCCCCTTTACTCTTACACAATCATAATGCAGTTTAGGGAATCTTAGAAAATGGCACTGTTAAGGGCTGAGTGTTTTGTGGGCTACACCAAGCCAAGGAGAGAGGTCTCAGAAGAGATGAGTCTGCCAACATCTTTTTCTCTCAATTCTGGCTTCTAGAACTGTGAAAAAATAAATTTCAGTTGTTGAAGGCACCAAGTCTGTGGGACTTTATTGTGGCAGACCTAACAAACGAATACAGGCACATACATCCATTCAGTTTTAAAAGTCATTTTCTAAGAGACATCATTAAAACTCAGTCTCTGTCACATTCCATTTGGTCTCTTAGCCTTATTTTTCTACATTTTCTCTCTATTTCTGGTAACACACTACTGAAAGCAACTCTCAACTCATTCCTTGGCTACTGTATTTTTGGCTCTTTCCCTTTGCTCTTTCTTCACCTTGGCACACCTGCCTCCTGGATATTCCAACAGCTCCCTTGCTCACTTCCATCAGGTGCCTGCTCCACTGTGGCCTCCTTAGAAGCTTTCATCAATAACCTAACTGAAAATAACCTTCCTGAAAATAGCACTCCCAGTCACTCTTTCTACCACTTGCCGTTGCTTGGCATTATATAAGCTACTGATTTATTTGTTTGTACCATGAGAATGTAATACTAAACAGGCACTTTGAATTTTTTTATCATTATATTCCTATTAGGTCTCTTTGAGCACAGTGTGCACTACATAATAATTTGTATATTGGATAAATTCTTTGTAAGTTGAACATTGGATAGAAGCTTCCTAACTAGTCTACCAGCTCCTATACTTGGCCAAATCCAATTGATTCTTCAATAGTCTCAGTCTGCACTGCAGCCATATTACCCCATTTGAAAACATTAATCCTATCAGTAAGTACTCAGAGCTTCAAAACTCTTTGATTGCTCCCATTGTACTTAAGGCACAATTAAAGATCCATAGGCTGGCCCCCTCCATAATTTAGCTTCTCTGTCCTGTCATCCTCTCCACTGATTAATACTCTTCAGTAACATTGGTCTCCTTTAGGTTTTTTCAACATGCATTTCTCACCTCAATTAAATACATTTTCTTTTCCTGAAGAAGTATTTTCTACACAACTCTTTGCCTGGCAACTGTATGCTCTTCCTTTTGATACCCAAGTGTATCTATTACCATGATTCTACCTTAGAACATCATCAACTCTAGCCTGCTTACTACGAGATATTTTTTAAAAAATTTAATCTTATAGAAGTGACATCTTAATAAATTGATTTATTACACTGGAGCAAAAGTGACCCTTCTAAAATACAAAAATGATATCAATACCTCACTGACAGCACTTATTATTGATATTAAGAGCTTAATTTCTTCATTTGGTCTATTAAGTCTTACAAAATCTGGCTTCTGCTAAAATCTTCAGTAACATTATGACCTATTCTCAAATCTAAAGCCTATATAAAATGCAGCCACACTAATTTTTTTTCAATTAATGATCAGTTAACTAGACAAAAAATTATAAATGTATGATTTAAACAATACAAATAAAATAACTCCAATCTTTAAATTCTTGAAAAATTTTAAAGAAAAAAATTAAAAATGACTTTTACATGGTTCAAATAAGTTAACAAATTTGGGAACTAAAAATACCACAACACACAAAATATCTACAATTGAAGAAGTAATGAAAAATTAAGAAATGTGCTGCAGAGAACATGATACTGCACAGAGAAGATAATTTATAACTTAATGTACTTAAATACAAAGAAAGACAAGCTCAAATCGATGAACTAAACATTAAACATAAGAAACTGGAACAGAAAACATAATAACCTCATAGCCAAAGAAATGGAAGAAGACAATAAAGATAAAAACAGAAATAAATTAAGTTGGAAATAAATATACAAAAAAGAGAATAGGAATGGCAAAAGCTATTTTTTAGAGAGCTCACAATAAACATGTATCTGGCAAAACTGTTTATGAAAAGGAGAGAAAAGGCAGACAGTATTAAGAATTTAACCAAAAAAGGAACATAATTGCAGGTTATATAGAGATTGTAAAGGTTAGAGTATACTATGAACACTTACAAGTCAATAAAATTGAATGTTTAGGTGTAGTGGCAAATTCCTAAAAATAACTAAAAATATACCAAAGCCTACTAGAGAGGAAGTAAAGCATGATTTAAAATAGGCTACCCTTCCAAACACAGACAACTCAAATAGTTTTCAAAGAACATTCATTGGAACAGAAAATTCCAGTCTTATGCAAAGTCTTTCCATTATATGAGATCTGTATAAGCCTGATGCAAAAACCATTCAGAAAGAGTCCAGCAGCCAAACAGCATGGGTCACAATTCAGCCTCTACCACACTTAAAGGTATAACATTTAGTACATCCACTTTTTATTTTTAATTCACAATCACATATATAATGTTTAGTTTATGGCAAACACTATTCTAACCACTTTACTATTTACTAAATTCTTGACTTCATTCAAATTTCACCATCTTTTCCATTAATGTCATTCTTTTCTGGAGATCTCACTTGCATATCATTGTCATGGCTCCTTTCTCTCCTTCAGCCCATGAAAGTTCTTCATTCTTTCCTTGTTTCCCATGACCTTGAAACTTTTGAAGAATGCTGGTCAAGTTACTTTGCAGACAGTCTTTCAGTTGGTGTCTGCCTGATATTTTCTCATGATTAGGTTAAGGTTAATCGCTTTTCTCAAAGATGTCACAGAAATATATATTAGTATATATTAGTATGGAATCAAGAATATTTATTTTATTCTGTCTTATAATTCAAGAATATGGTTTTTAAATTTTCTGTGCAAATTCTTTCATATTTGGCCATTGGATGATGTTGTAGGTTGGCTCTAGCGCCTTTTCAACATGCCTCCGTCATTCTTTCAGAGTACTTCCTTAATTCTTGGCATCACAAAATTTTCCAAGTTCATCTAATATTTTCCCTGCCCAAAGTCTGAAATCAACCAGGTTTTCAAGTAGATTTGATTTTTTCCACTGGAAAAGAGCCCTAATTTTCAACATAGTGCAGTATTCAAAAATCAAAGAAAATGTAACTCTTCCTTTATAACGTGTAAATATGCCAAAAAGCCCAAAGGAAAGTAACTACCTATATTTGAAATAAGAAATCTAATTATACCATTAACATAAAAATTTAAATGCAGTAAATTATTTTCTTTTAACACATTCATTGATATTTGTTTGAGAAGTCAAATATCTGTATCCTTTGAAAAATGTTGAGTGCTATGAAGACTTTTTAGCATAAGAGAAAATCCTGTAAAATAATAGAATAAAAGCATTTAAACAGAAACACTATGACATTAGAACTAAAATTGATTATGCATGTCTGTATTTATAAATTAATATTTAACCAGATAAGTGCAAATTAAGGCCATGATGCGATTCCATTTTACACCTACTAAATTAACAAAAGTTAAGTGTGACAAAACCAGTGTTAAAAGTATGTGTTTTATAGCAGCTAATACACAGAGCTGCTGGGAGTTAAATTTGTCACAATGGCTTTGGGAAATGTATTTGTTTCTAGGGCTGCTATAACAAAGTACCCAAAACTAGGTGGTGTATAAAAAGAAAACGTATTGTTTCTGATTCTGGAGGCTAGAAGTCTAACAAGGCTATGCTTTTGTTGGCTATTCTAGGAGAGAATCCTTCCTTGACTCTTCTAGCCTCTGGAGTTTGCTGGTAATCCTTGGTGTTTCTTGGCTTGTGTAGATGCATTACTCCAATTACATGGCTGTCTTCTCATTGTGTGTTTACATCATCTTCTCTATGTGCATGTCTGTCTCTGTGTTGTAAATGTTCTTTTCATAAGGACAACAGTCATATTAGATTAGAGCCTTAACTCTAATGACCTCATTTTAATTGATTTTCTCTGTAAGGACTCTATTTCCAAATAAGGTCACGTTCTGAGGTACTGGGAGTTAGGACTTTAGCATACATATTTTTCTTAGGGACACAATTCAACCTATAACAGGAAACATTATGGTATTATATATTGTGAATTTAAATATTAGCATAACTGATATCCAGCAATATGGATAAGGAGAACAGTTCCAGAATTGTCATATGGAATTACTGTTTGCAAAATTAAAATTAAAATAAAAAAGGAAGTAAATCCAAATACCAAACAGCATGAGGACAGATAAATAAATCATTACATAATTATATTGCCCATCATAATACAAAATTAAAATCGTGAGCTATAGTTAAGTGAAAAAATATGGGTGAATCTTAAATACATAATATTAAGTGGAAAAGGCAAGTTTCAGAAAATTATACACAGTGTGATACTAGTTTTATAAACTTTAAACAGCAAGAACTCAACAATATTTTGTGTAGGGATACATAAATAGTATATAAATATGTGTATATTTATATGTAGTCTCATTCTATATTTAGTCTCTCTCTATATATGTACATAGACAGATAGATATTCACACACACACACATACCCATCTCTCTTTTTATATATATAGAAACTATATCTGATAGCTATGGGAGAGCCTCAGCTAGCAGATACTATCAGATAGTAGTTAACTCTGGACTACCTGAATAAAGAGAATAATACATGTGCATGCAAAGTATTTTTAAAGTTATTGTGATGCCTTAAATTGGTGCTACTTATATTCTTTTGTATTAAATAAATACTACATGAAAATTTAAAACAAACACATATACATCATAAATACCTATCAAATAGAGAAAATCCTTTAAAATGTTGGTAGTGTTCCTGACACTCAACAAAAGCAAACATAGATCTACTATTTAGAATTCATTGTCATGTCTCACAAAATTAACTGATTATGAATTTCAAGTAAATAAATACATAAATAACAAAGGGAAATATGACTATCAACAGGAAAACAAAAACAAAAAAAAACAACCAAACAAAAGAAACACCCTCTAGCTGAATCAGATCAACAAAATGGCTAATGTTAGAATCATCAGATGCAGTATACTACACACACACACACACACACAAACACACACACACATACACACATATTCAATGTGTTTAAAGAACTAAAAGTTGTCATAAAAGTGTGACTATGAAATGTGGTGGGCACATTTGATATAAAACCAAATACAAATAACTGGATATTAAAAATATAACCATTGAATGTAAAAAAATAATAGGTGGGTTAAACAGAAGATTAATATCATCCAACAAGAGAATTAGTGAGACGGATGATGAATAGAAGAAAATACACATGTTTAAAACTAATATGTAACTGCAAGTGTTAAAAATAGAAAGGACATGGATCAAAATGTCAATGGACCTTTTGACAGCAACCTCTAATCCTAGAAAATTATTTAACAATGTCATCAAAATGTAATGATAAAATTATTTTGAACCTTGAATTCTCACTCTAGCAACCAATATTAATCAAGTTGTGATAACCCAATGTAGATAGTTTTGGATTCAGCAAAGTCCCTTTGGATATTTTTAAGGAAGCTGATGAAGAATGTATTCCAGAAAAATAAAGGGCTAAATCAAGATATGGGAATACATATGATCCAAAAAGTATGTATCTAAAGCAGGAAAGAGGAAGAAAAAAAAAATGTCTGAGATGGGCAGATTTTTAGGACAACACAGATTAGCCAACTCCTGTTGGCACAAGAATACTGAGGGCACTAGATTGCAACTTTGGATCTATTAAACTGAAACTAAATGCTTCAGGGCTGCTCACTAATATATTCAGAGCTGTACACAAAGCACATCAAAAGCACAAATCTGTAGTATCTTGGAAGATATAACTTTGCTAAAAGAAATTGCTAATATTCAACCCTTTGAAATTATTATAGGCAAAATGAGATGCCTGCCTTTTTCTTTCTGACTTTTGAGAGCTAAGGTATTGTAGTGGATTGAATTATGTCCCCCCAAATTTCCCTGAATTGTGTCCCCAAGTTTTATGTATTAGGAACATAGCCCCCACTGAGACTGTTAAGAGGGTGGTAATTGTACGGTGGAACCTTGAAGAGGTGACTGAATTGTAGGACTTTGCAGTAGTGAATGGGTTAAAAATGGTGGTCAGCACTGTGGTTCTGAGGGCTTTAAAAGAAGAGGAGAGTCCGTCTTTCTCTTTCTCTCTGCTCTCTCTGCTTCCACCATCTTGCAATGTGAGACCCCTGGGTCACTGTTGCCGCCACCAGATGGACTTTGGACTTCCCAGCCTCAGAAACTGTAAGCAATAAAATTAATTTTCTTTATAAATTACTCAATTCCAAGTATTTTTGTTATAAACAACACAAATGGACTAATACAGAAAATTGGTATCAGAGAAGTGGAGTGTTGCTTGTAACAGATACTTGAAAATGTGGAAGTGGCTTTGGAACTGGGTGTTAGGCAAAGGTTGGAGGAGTTTGGAGGACTCAGAAGAAAAAAGGATGAAGGAGTTTGGAACGTCTTAGAGACTGCTTACGTGGTGGCGAACAGAATGCTAATAGAAATATGGACTGCAAAGATCATTCTAAGGAGGTCTCAGATAGAAATTAGAAGGAGTTTATTGGAAACTGGGGCAAAGCTCACACTTGCTGTGAACTGGAAAGGAACTAGGCTGCATTGTGTCCATGCCCTAGGACTTTATGGAAGTTGACTTAGAAGTTGTGAACCAGAGCATTTAGTGGAAGAAATTTCTAAGCAAAACATTCAGGAAGCTGCATGGCTATCTGCAGGAACCTACTCTAAGTTATGGCAGCAAAGGCATAACATAAAGCCAGAATTTATAAGGGAAGTAGAGCATAAAAGTTTAGAAAATGTGCAGCATGGCTATATGGTAGAGAAGCAGAGAGCATGCAATGACGCAGCCCAGTGAGCCTTAGCTAAGAAGATTAGTGCAAAAGAAAGGAAGTGTCAGGAGTAGGAGGAAAAGGCCCTGAAGGCACTGCAGAAGCCTCTGGGGCTAACCCTTGCATTTCAGGCCCAAAGACCTAGGGAGACAGAATGGTCTTGGGGAGCAGGTCTGAGGTGCCCTTCACATGCTCGCTGCCCAGGGACACCTTCTCATGCTGCACACCACACCAGCAACCCAGCTGCTTTGGCTGCTCCAGCCGTGGCTAAATTGGCCCCAGGTGTGGCTGGACCCGCAGCTTTGGAAAATACAAGCCACAAGCCTTGGCAGAGTCCACGTGATGTTAGGTCTTAAGGCTCACAGAATGCCAGAGCTGGGAAGGCTTGGGAGCCTCTGCCATGATTTCAAAGGATATATGGAAAAGGCTGGAGGCCCAGGAAAAGATCTGTCACAGGGATGGAGTCACTGCAGACAGCCTTCACTAGAGCAATGCCGAGCAGAAATGTGGGGTCAGAGTTGCAGCAGAAAAACCCCAACAGCACCAGGCCTAGTGGAGCTGTAGAGTGGGCCAGCCATGGAGACCCCAGACCTGTGGAGCTACCAGAGCACAACACCAGCTTGAGTGAGCTGAAGTGTGGCCTGTGACCAGGAAAGCCATAGGAGCAGAGCTGCCCAAGGACTTGGGGACCCAACTCCTGCACCAGGGTACGGAGGACATAGAACATGTAGTCAAGGTACATGATTCTCCAGCTTTGAGATTAAATGCCTGCCCTGCTGGGTTTTGGACTTGTTTGGGACCTGTTACCCCTTTCTTTTGGCCTATTTCTCTCTTTTGGAATAGGAATATGTACCCTATGTTGTCCCACCATTGTATCTTGGAAGTAGATAACTTATATTGATTTCACAGACGGGACTTTGAACTTTGGACTTTTGAGCTGAAACAAGTTAGGACTTTGGGGATAAAATGAATGTATTTGCATGTGAAAAGGACACAAGTTTTGGGGGGCCAGGGGTAGAAGGTAGTGGATTGAATTATGTCCCCCTAAAACACACTGAGGTTTGAATTGTGTCCTTCAAGTTTTATGTATTAGGAACATAGCCCCCACTGAGACTGTTAAGAGGGTGGGAAATCCTATTATGCTAACTGAAAGGTGGAGCCTTGTAGAGGTGATTGAATTGTAGGACTTTGCAGTAGTGAATGGATTAAAAGTGGTGGTCATCAGTGTGGTTCTGAGGACTTTAAAAGAACAGGAGAGTCTGTCTTTCTCTCTCTCTCTGCTTCCACCATCTTGCAATGTGAGACCCCTGGGTCACTGTTGCGACCACCAGATGGACTTTGCACAGTTAATAGCATAGTATCTTGAAAATACCACTTTAAAAGTCAGTTTTTGTTTGAGACAATAAAAAAAACTAAAATATATTAGGGCTGCAGTGAGAGTGCTCTTGGGACAGAAAGAGAGGTAGACTTTCAGGGGTGGCTGTAAAAGAAACTTCTTAACATAGTATTTATATTTGCAAAGACAACTAAAAAAGAAAACTGGAAAAAATGACATAATTATATTTGGGGAAGAATCGATTGGGGTATAACTGAGCTCCATTTTAATCAATCATGAAAAGAAGATAATGTATAAAATATCTCAATAAATAACAAGAAGATATTATTTAGAGAATTGTAGCTTAACCCTAGGTGAACTAAAAAGAGTTACAGTTTAAAATTGTTTTCTTGGAGAATTAGATCTAGGGGTGAGGATGAGTGGAAAGGGTGGCTTATTTTACACATCAATTTATATATTTTAAATATGTGTGCACTTAACACTTTAGTGAAACATATTTTCAAAAAAAATAAAAAACTTCCTGATGATAATAGAAATAATCTGATTATAGTATAAAGTTGCTATATCATGGAATCTTCTACACACACACACACACACACACACACACACACACACACACACACACAGAACAAAGGAAAAAAAACTTTGTTTAATTAATTTTGCTGTCACAGATTTCACTGTGAGTATTATCTCTGGGAATATGTTCTCCCAGTTTTTATTTTTAGCTTGGACTTCTTTGAGATTGATTTGTATTCAAAGGCTCATGCTTAGATTCTGAAAATCTGTCCGCTTTGAATTTGCCATTATATGTCTGGTCAAGTATCCAAGATTATTTATCACTTTATTTTATTTCTTGATTGTGTAGAGACAATATTCATTATGAGGTGTATTTCATTTTGATTAGAGTTAATGTTATTCATGTTAATTTTTAGTACCTTCTGTGACTTAAACAGAAAAGTCATCATGCTCCATTGGTTCACATTACAATGAGTCTGAATTTTGTAACTTTATTGAGGATATAACTATATTGATGATCTATCAGTTCTCTTTCACAGTAACTTGTCAAGAGGGATGTATGTAGAGAAAGAGAGAGAGATTAAGTAGGTGAGCTGTGTGTGCATATACCCACATACATATTTGTATTTTTTCCTAAAGCATAGACACACATAAGTATATTTATTTTTCCCTGAAACAAAAGTAGATTGTATGGCAACTTTGGTAATTAATTCACTCAAGAAATTTTTATTCAGCGCCCTACATATATGTTTTTTCTCTGGCATTATGTTTATGCTCAGAAATAATTTTTAGGACAACATTTATTGGGTCTTTTTCAAAATTGAAAAGGACATTTCTATATTTTAAATGTATGAAAGAGCAATTCATTTCCACTTTTTAATTCAGTTTCCAAGACTAGTCTTTTGAATATGAGTATCCTAGTTTGTCAAGCAAAGTGAAATTCCTTTAATGGAGAGCCAGCATGATCTTTCTCCAAAGGTGTTTATCATGTAGGGTGAGCAGCAGGAGGGGAAATAGAAAGGAGGCATAGATTGTTATGCATACACTCATAAAGGCAAAGGAGTGCCTGTCACCCATCTTAAGTTTCATTTCTCCTTAATGACATTTATTTGCATGCTCCTTATTTTTTATCTTACAGTTGATGAAGCTTTAATTATGTGGTATGCTTTTCTATCAACTCCAATTTATAGATGTTTTAAGTTCGTTCCCAGGTGCCAGATTGAATCATTTGCTTCTCTTTTAATGTTTATGGCAGATAAATATTTCTTCCTGGTGAGTATGTTCTTAGTTTAGTAATTCACTTAAGCACAAAGGCATGAATGTGAGGAGGAGAGAGGTAATTGCCATTTCTGTATCACATTCAGAAGGCTGCATTAAGCAATAAAAATTTAGAAGGTAATATTGCAAAGAATGCTTCCTAAGGACAGAGCAAAAAATATGGCTACTCAAGTAAGTTCATTTTCAAACTGTTATTGACAAACACACACAAAATCTGAATTAACTTTCTTAAAGATTTCAAACAATTTTGATGTATTTCAAGACTGAGTTTTCAGGTCACTTATCTACCAAAAATTTGATCAATAGGACCTTTGCACTTGAACATTAAAAGCATTGCAGATTTGTCTACTATAATTAGAAGTAATTGACAGCTCAATGTGGGTAAGAGACTCTGGAGAAAAGATTTAAGACAGGGGAAGTAAGAGATGCGTCAGAATGACTTCCTTAAGAACGATAAAAGAGAGTAGAAATAAACTGGGAGGCAACAAGAGAAAACTACTTACCTCCAGGGTTTTAGTTTAGCAACAAATAGCTCCCTGCTTTGTTTGGTTGATAAAAAATAAATAAATAAATAAGGTTCAAAGAGATATAATTTGTGTTTATCTTTTGTTCCCTACCCTTGTTGCTATTCAACATTGACATGAGAACTCTCTACTTTTTAAGACTTGGGATAAAAAGGCACCACTATATGAATCATCAAAATAATTTAACATTAGTTTAATTTTGTATTTGCTTTGTGTGTAATCTTATTGTAACATCTCTATGCTGCATAATAATCTCAAACAATACTTTCTTTAAGAAAAACAACACAATTATGCACGTTTATAAACCATTCCATTGTATAATGTTTGAAAGATGTTTTTTAATGAGCTTAACAGGAAGAAATTAAAAACAAGATAAAGCTCCTTGGAGGGAACTGCAGAGTAGTTAAGGAAATTATGCATTGCTAAATGGGCATTTAGGAGAAAGCAGAGGAGAGCTGAAAGTCACACCAGAGACTGACAAACTACTGAGGCTTTGGAATTGAAGACTCTCACCAGAGGAAAGAAAGAAACCCAAATCTGTGAGCGCTGGAGACATGATCACCAACTTAGCTTTGGGCATTTAAGTTAAATTAGAGCAAAACGAGATGCTGCTTGATGTTTTTGTTTCCTGTTCATACCTTTGAGGAAAGCAACATGATAATCCCCAGAGCGTAGGGAATCCATCTTGATACATTTCTTCGAAATTGTCTCTAAGTTAATGGGCATCAATACATACAAATCATTGCAATATGTAGAAACATACAAAAATTATATACGATTGGGGGAGGTTAAGATAAGTGTTAAATTAGTTATTCATAAATATAGTACATTGTAACAGCTACTCTGTCTCTTTACAATGCATCTGCCTGAAATCATAGGTGTACTAAAAACTCTGTAGCCTAATTGTGTCTAAACATGTTTGCATTGCTAATTTGATAGCTATACTTCTATTTCTATATCTACCCACAGGTATTATCCAAGTTGTTTGAGAGTACACCGCAATAAAGAGGGACTTTGAATTCCATTGTGCAAAATGCCAAGTAGTTTAGTTTGAGGCAACTATTCACTGGAATAACTGGAGCATTCCAAGTGGGTTTCTGTATAATTTCCATGTACACAATCTCTCTGAGAGAATTATATATTTCATCACACAGGCAAAATGTATATTTCCTGAGGTTCTGTCACTCTAAACATTTAGCCTACTAAGATTTTATATGTTTCATTTACATGTCATGCTTGCAGCTCAGATGGACATGTTTCACTAGCCACTAGATACTTAACAATCCACTATCTTTCTGCAGACATCTCAATCGAAAATGTTGAAATGGAATTAAAATCCTTTTCTCACTCTTCAAAAAAACACTTCTGGTAGAAAGCTCGAAAGTATCTTTTTATCAATCCTCCTACCTTTTATTCCTCAAACCTTTTATCGACCTAGTCACTAAATCCTATAGTAAGACCATTCTCTTAAATATATCTCAAATTGCTCCTCTCCTCAGCATTAGTTCAGACTCTCGTTACCTCTTGCTCTTCTTTTCCAAGCTCGTGGCTACCAGAATTAGTCAAAATGAACTGTGCCTGGTGCTCTCCGGAAAAATGATTCTTTAGATAATATATGCACCATTTCATCTTTGAATCTACCCCTCTTCATGATGTTAATACTGCCTCATCTCTCACAATCTCATCTCTCACAATCCCTGCTTCGAACCCCGGGATCCAGCCACACCAAGTGACACACGTTTCACTGAACGCAGGCTTCGTTCATTCAGCTCTCCCTGCAGAAATGCCCTTCCCCTCAGTGCCTCTTGTTTTTGTGCCTGGAAAAATTTTTATTTATTTTAGAAATGGTTTTAAATAATTTTCTCTTTCCTGATCTCCTTACATCTGAAAGAGCTTATTATTTTATGATTTAGGCTTTAACTGACAACTATAGCACAAATCTTATTGCAATTCTCTCCAATTATGTGTGTACACATGTTTATGTATACATATGTATATGCATGCATATATACTTACATTTATACATATGTACACAAAACCTATAGAGGTATATGTACAAAGGCAAGCAAGAAAAAGAGGGAGAGAGACAATGAGTATAATAGAAACTACAGTGTAACAAAATGTGTGTCTGTGTGTGTGTGTGAGTGTGTGTGAGAGAGACCGTGAGAGAGTATTTGTGTCTGTACATGTATCAAAGCGTAAATCGTTAGTGGATCTATTCTGCATCTTATTTTTCTTAAGATTATTACAATTTATTATTTCTTAGCATAGTTCTCGGCACACAGTAGGACTTCAGTCAATGTCTAATAAATCAATACATGCTTTAATAACATTATTTTTTGTAATTTCTATAATCTATAGGCATAGGGACCACGAGGAAAAATCTCACAAATGGTTGAGGGTATTTTGGTAGTCACAGTAAAAATCACACTATATCTAGCCAATATAAATTGCCGATCAGTGCTTTGAATATAAATATATTCATTTTTTTCTAGATAATAAAAAAGGGAAAAAGAGACACTTTTTAATTTCATTTTCCTCTTTCTCATGCTGAAGCATCTTCCTTGGGGCATACCTGACAGTTGCTCTAGTTGAAAAGTGCTTGATAATTTAAAAATATGCAAATCAGCCTGGGGCCTACATTACCTTGGGATCCCCAGTAGAGGAGAGGTTGACTCTATTTACAAAGCGAAAATCAGCACTTATTAAATCAAATCTCCCTTGTATCAGGCAGGGATTATGGTAGTCTCATAGCTCACTGAATGTACGTGTCTTAAATCCCTATGTATATCATATAGACATTTCCTTGAAAGACCTTGTCTCATGTAAACTTGTTTATCTGCCCAAGCAGTGTAAGGATCCCCAAAAAGGGGTCAGTCCTTAGGTATCACGAAAGCACCAACCAATAGTGGTATGATTTTTCTGTCTTTGTATAAAAATGCATGGACCTTTTAAGAATTCAGTGTGCCATGCCTGAAGTTGGTTTTATCATCTATATGCAAGTAGTGAATCATGGAATTAACTACAGGTAGAATGCATCAAGCAAGACAGAGTTTTTAATGTATCAATTTCTTTGTTGGTGTAGTGCTCAGAAGCACAGACTTTAAGCCAAATAACCTGGATCCCTACTCTTCCTCTTATTTCCTGGCTGTAGAATCAAGAACAAGTGACATAACTTTACATGTTTTATTTTCTTTAGTAAGATGGGGTAGGTAATTATATTATTTACCTCATACAGATGTTGTGAAGATTAAATGAGTTAATATTTGTGTCATACTTTATTGTATTTAGTACAATGCCTATTACCATTGCTTTTATACTGCTGATCTATTTTATTTAATTTAGGGAAACCTGATAATTCATATATAAGTAATTTAATGAGCTAAAGTCAGTAGCAAATCAAGGATATTCAAATGAAACAAACAAACAAGAATTCATAGATATAAAATCTATTTCAGGTTCTGAGTGATTATAAAATTTTTTACTATTGTTTCTGAATTGGCTGTAGTTATGAATAATTTTTAGAGATAATTTGATGAAAGTAATAAAGAACTGATATTGAAATGCTTAGGAAGTAAGTGCTTTGTTAGGTTTATGTGCATTCCCAAAGGTCTCCTATCACATATAATTTATATTAATAAAAACTTTCCTATAAGTCAGAAATTTTGTATTAATATTTAGAACTAACATTAACGAAATGGTGAAGAATAACTGATTTTTGTTACTATTCTCAGTAATCCATGGGAAAAAAATATAACAGACAGCAATAAATTCACTCTTTTGAGTGCATTTGGGATAGATCTGGATTCTTACATAATAAATATATCAAATTCTCAATAATTTGATATTGTTTATCTATATGCATAATATCCTATATACAATTAAGGGACTCATTCAATAATACGATCATCTTTTGCTTGTTGTTTATAAGTTGTTTTTTCTTCTCATACGTCTCAGCTAAGCTGACATTATATAATTTTGCATGTTATTGGTCCCTGACTTCCACTTGTCAACCTAAGCTGTGTGCAAAGATACCTGAGAGTCAGTGTTAAGTATATAGAGCATGGTTCTGTGAGAGCTGGGTTTCTCAGGACCCCACACTGATGATTGAGGAGGTTGTGAAAATACTCTGCTCTCTTTGTCTTTTGTCTCACTGACAGGATGTATGGGAAAGCACTTACATGTGAATAAAGAGCTGTGGTCTTTTCAAAGTACATGCTAAGGTTTGTGGTTCATTTATGAGCTGGGATCTTTTGCCTGAGCCTCAGAACTTAGTTCCCTTCCTTCTGGAATCCTACTGGTATCCCGCCCCCTGTAATTCTTTCAAGAATGAGAGCCAAGTCCTAGGCACCAACTGGCTGGCTAGGAACCTGACCACCTGCTGACTTGCTTTTGCAAACCCTTTTGCTCTAGGCTTGGACCTTTCTTTCTGGTGTCTTTTGTTTTTTTCCTTAAATATATTTGCGAGTCTCATCATACAGCTGTTCTCTGCAGCTATAAGGCAAGGATACTGGGGCTAGTCTGGCCTCTGTAGTTTAGATATCCCTTAATGAGTTGACATTTCATCCAGTTCAGACTCTGGACTGGACCAAAATCAATATTGTAACATTTTCTCAGGGATTTTTTTTTTAAAAAAAAGATCATTTGGAAAGAAATTCTGTTGTCCCATTTGTTTTTGCCAAGTCCTGTAATGATTCCATTATTTAATCTTTTCATGGACCTTTCAGTTATTTAAATTCAGTTATTAAATATTGATTACATTTTATCAATAAAATGACTCCAGTTATTTAATCTTTTCATGGACCTTTTCCATGATCTATGTTTTTATGATTTTACATAATTCTATGATTTTCTGTGTTTTTATGATTTAGAAAAAGGAAGGAAATGAGATAAACAGGACCAAAAATATTCACGTGGGAATACTAGATGGGTAGATTCAAGGTATGGAAGTATACCTTTTTTCTAACAGCACAATGAAATGTAGCAAAATTCAAGGCCCACTGAATGTGTGCCTGGTTGGGAAGCAGGAATATTTGCTCTGGAGTCTTCATTAACAGAAGTGTTAACTGGAACACACTAGGTAAGTGCATTCATTTTGTTATGTTTCTCCTGGTTACAGATCTCTCTCCAGGTTTTAGGTACTTTTATTTCATCTTTGTTGGCCATAAAAGAATGGCAGCAATACATCAGAGCAAAGAAAACACTAAGATTAGAAACATGAAACAGTTCACGAGAAGGAAAAGGGGAGGGAAAAATCCGTATGTACTGAGAACCTGTTTTATGTTAGTTATTACTGAAGACATTTAAGTGACCTTATTTCTTAATTATAACACTGCAAGAGATAGGTACTGTATATGTAGGAACTGAGGTCCTGGGAAGCTAAATTGCCTAATATTATGCATTTTCAGTGTTTGAAATTATTTATGCCTCCTTACAGAAGTCTTCTCTATTCATCCTTTCCAAAATAGTGCACCTGTCCTTTTCTAGCCGCCTTACTCTGCTTTATGTTTCTTCACAGCACTTACCAACCCACCAGACATCATACTATACATTCATTTGTTTATTACTTTATTGCCTACATCTTTATCCAGGAGCTCAGGTCCTTTGTTGGCCATGGTAGCCCTAACTCCTGGTTCCAGCCTGGGATATATTAGGCTTTCAAAAATTATCTACTGCCCCACCCTTCACCTAGGACTTTTCTTTAACTGCTGTAGTACATTTTTTTTCTATTTTATTTTCTTGTTCATCTCAATACTTAAAATATAGGCATTATTTCTTGGGTGCTCTTTCAGCCTTTCTTTTATTCTTCCAGTTTCTTTCCAAAGGATTTCTACTAAACCAACTGGGAAAGAGCATCCACAATTACTCCCCATTATGTAAATTCCAATAGCTACTCTCTGGTACTCATTTTATCAAACTTCTTCAAAGCAATTGTCACGTTCACCCTATCCATCCCTTGTTATGGTTATTTATTTATTTATTTATTTTACCTTTTCCAAATTATAAAAATATATAAAAAATTAAAAGTACAGATGAGCAAACATTAAAACCATCTATTATTTCACCACCTAGAGAGGATCCTCTCCATCACTTTGAAGTACATCCTTTATCATTTATCATATGCACATAGTTTGCTCTTTCATAAACTGGTAGCTCTGCTAATGTCCAACTTCATGATTTCTTCTTCTCTTCCTGTGCTGATGGCTTATAGTAGTTTTAAGTGAAGTTTTAGGTGAAGAGATAAGTTCTCTAAAAAAACCTTCACTATAAAGGATGTACTCATCCTACCATCCCCCGTATTTGGATAAGTGCTTTTCTCTGTATGCTCATTGCAATCTGCGCATAGTTCCTTCATGGCATCGATTATTTTGGATTAGAATATTCTCCTCCCTCCTAGGCAATAAGCCACTCATAATAAAGAATTAAGACATTAATTTTCATGTGCTTAATTGCAAACACAGTGCCTGCTGCTGGAAGGTAAGTGATAGATTTTTTCTTTACTTATTGTAAAGCGATAGATTTTTTCTTTACTTATCTTTAAAAATTAAATAAAATCACTTGATATAACCCAGGATTCTCAAATAATTGCAACAGAAATATAATTTTGAGGGAAAAAAATGCAATTTAATAAATAGAGTGAAAGAGCAGGTAATAGTTTTGGATATCAGTTTTAAGATGCATTGCTAACCTTCTAATCCATTGTCTCCCTTTTAGAATCATACTGATGTACATAGCTTTATATGTGTCCACATATTTATTCTTTTCTAAAAGCACAACACCTTGCTGACAACTTAAATCAAGCACACAGTTATGAGTTTGGTAATATCAATAATAATTTGTGATTACCAATGTTCCTGTGAAAGTAGAACTCCCTAAATTCATCTCCCACCAACCACTTCATTGTTTGGCATTTTCCATTCACGTGGGCCTTAAGTTGTTGACGTACCCCATTTAATTTCCAACCTCAGGGTTTCTCACATGCTGCTTCCTTGCTTGGAGGATGTCTCCCTCTTTGTATAGCTGGGTCTATTCTGTATTGCAGTGTTCAAATAAAATATCACCTCTTAAATAAGACCTTTCATTACTTTCCTTTCCTCCCCATCCCAAAATCCTTATGGAATTGTCTTACAAGTTACTCTTTATTTTTTCCAGGACTAAACCAAAATCTTTCAAGTATACAATGTTTTGTGTTTTTATTTATTTATTTATTTTAACTTATGCATGGTTTGCTTCCCCTGCTTTAATGAAAGGTGATAAGAATCCAAACCTGGGCTTTTTTTGACAAACATCATGTACCTGGTTTCTAAAATAGTATATGATGTAAGTGTGTTCTCAATAAATATGTTTAGATAAATGAATATGTGAAAATCTCTCAACTTACCCATTACTGACATATTGAACCAGATAATTCTTTGGACACTAGTGACATATTGGGTTAGATCACTCCTGTTCATTTGAATTGTAAGAATGCTTAGCAGTACCCTTAGCTTCCACCCATTAGATACCAGTAGTATTCACCAGTTGACATAAGCAAAACTGTCTCAAGACATTGCCAAATGTTGTCTGGGGGAAACTCCCTGATTGAGAACCATTGTTATAAATTCACATAATAAAATAAATGAAAGAATGAAGTAGGACATCTGAGTTGTCAGTTGTCCCTCTCCATTCCAAATGACTGAAATTTTTGATGCAGCATACCAGGAATTATTGAATTTGAATCTGCCAACCTGAAGGGAAGTTTAAGTTCTGACCCTACTTTTATAACGTTGAATAATAATAGTAATACTAATAGAGTAGAACTAACACAAAGCAACATTATTGAACATATAAGTATACTAAGTGCCAGCCACTGATTCAGTGCTCCATAGATGTTAAATTATTTAGTCTTACATTATTTAATGAAGTATGCACTGTTATACAGTATTCCTGATGACACTGAAAAATACAGAAGTCAGGAAGACAAGATGTTTTAGTAAGACTGTCATTCCACACACAGTGATATTAAATACAAGTTTGATTTTTTTGTAAGGTTCTCTCTACACAGCCTTTTCTGGTGGATTCCTTATAATTTGTCAAATTAGATTTTTTATTGAAAAAATTTACCCTTAGGTTAGGATCCTCTTTATTAAATTCTAAGTAGAAATAAACAGATTTATTGTAAAATTATAACATAATGTGTTTTCCAATAAAACGTTATTTCCTTTTGCTAAACGAAAGAAATAGTTCTTAAATTACAGTTATAGATGCAAAGTATTCATATTGTATTAGTCTTTTTATGTTGCTTGTAACAAAATACCCGAAACTGGGTGATTTATAAAGAAAAATGAATTTTATTGCTTACAGTTTCTGAGACTGGGAAGTCCAAAGTCCATCTGGTGGTGGCAACAGTGACCAAGGGGTCTCATGTTACAGGATGGTGGAAGCAGAGAAAGCAGAGAGAGAGAGAGAGACAAACTTTCCTCTCCTTTTCAAGTCCTAAGAACCATGCCCCTGACCAATATTTTTAATCCATTCACTACTGCACAGTCCTACAACCCAATCACCTCTTCAAGGCTCCACCTTTTAATTACCGTAATAGCATTTCCCACCCTCTTAACAGTCACAGAGGGGGCTAAGTTTCTAATACATAAAAGCTGGGGGACACAATTCAAGCTTTAGTTAGTTTTAGGGAGAACTAATTCAATCCACTACACATATGAAGAAGTCTTGAAATCATAAGTCCTCCTATTTCTGATTGAAATATCCCTGACATATTTAACTTATCTTTTCATAACAGTGAATTCATCAACATATACACATTTTGTTCATTTTAAAAAACATTTTCAATGTGTTTTAAGTTAAATGATTGGCAACTGCTTCTTTTTTTTCTCTTTTTTTTTTCTTCTCTAAGTCTTTTGCCCCACAGAATGACCATTAAAGGGCACTTACTCTGGGGGAAGCGAGGTGGATTGTCATTGACATCTGTCAGCGTGATGTTCACCGTGGTGGTCCCTGATAAGCCTCCCATCTGGCCACCCATGTCCTTGGCCTGGATGACTACTTGATATTGCTCCCTGTTTTCTCTGTTCATGTTTGGTAAAGCAGTCCTGATAATACCTTGAGAAAATACAGGAACTATAGTTATCCTCTTTAAATTCCCAGTTATTATTTGATTAAACCCACAAGTAGTATTTTTAAACTAGTGACTTTTTGAAAGACAAAATATGGTTTTGCTATTGTTATTGTCTCGAAATTGTATGTGATTCTGTGTAAATACTTTATAATATGTGTTGTTTTTCTATTTCCTAGCAATACCATATGTGCCACAGAGTGATCTAAACCCATATGTAAAAATATCAAAACAGTTATACTTCCATTAGCTCATGCAATCATTTAACTTTGAGTTCTGAAATCTTCAAGTGTGGCAACATTGCTCTTCCATGAGTGTTAATGTCAAGGTTTTCTTTTTGTTCTCCCATCTTTTTTTCTACTTATACATGTCACGAAATGATTAAATTAGCAGACATTATTCCTGACCTGTTTCAGGCTCCACAGAGAAATAGGGCTGCCCTTGAAGTATGCTGTAAATGACTCTGGCGCTGTTCCCATATGAAGGGTCATCGGCATCTGTAGCTGTGACTTGCACCACAGAAGTACCTGAAGTATCCAAATTCAGCTTAGTTCTGCACAGTACCAGAAGGAGGAGCAAAGGTACTGGTTTTCATTGAAGACTTGAATGATTTTTGGCTTTAATAATGTCCTCTTAAAGAAACTTTTATATATAATTTGGATGAACATTATATACATATAGTGCTACCACAGGTAAACTCCAAGTTCAACATAGTATTTAGACAACAGGTGTATTTTAATGCATGCGGTATTTAATGCTACAGTGTATCAGAATATAATAAATGGGATCATTTTACAAACGCTCAGGTTTGATATTTAAATTCATTTTCACATAATAGATTTGTTTCTTGTAAAGGGCATATCTAATCACAAAGGAGTAAGTATGTTCTTCTTTCCCCCTCTCCACTAATTAACTCTAAAAATAATTAACATCTGCTCTAGAATACAATTTTATGAATAGATTAAATTCTAAATTTAGAATCAATCCAAGATGATCCCAAGTTCCATGAACTACTAAAATCTATTTAACAAAGTTCAAGATAATTAAAAAGGCTTTACAGTAAGGTGATTGCCAGAAGTCCACGGGATTTAGCAAAGTAAATATTAAATAATAATCCCAGAACAATGCTTTTAAGAAAGGCAGAGTTTAAAAATTTGCTATTACAACTGTTACAAGTAAAAAACAAAACAAAACAAAAAACACCAGAATTGTTTTGTCAGTTTAAACAACTTTGTACACATTTAAGAAGTGCCTACTCCTCTACTAAATCTGAATATATATCTCTAAAAATGTTATCAGTGTTTGCTGATGCTTTTAATTTCCTATCATTTCATTTTGTTTATTTAATCATTTTAATTGACATTGTAATTGCACATGCTTTTGGGGCACAATCTGATGTTTCGATGCATGTACATGTTGTACAATAATTGGGTAAGGGTAGTTAACGCAACTATCACCTCATCCATTTATAACTTTTTTTGGTAAAAAAACTCAAAAGCCTAAACTTAACTGTAAAACACAGTCACCTTACTCTTCAACAGAACACCACAACTCATTTTCTATTTAATAAAAGAAACTAAAGCAGTCTTATTTTCTTTTGCCTATAAATACACCTTCCATTTATTTACATTAAAAAGGAAAATTCCATTTTCTTGAAAACTACAGTTTTATTTTTTTCATGCTTTCTGTCTTACAGGTTCAATAATCTAATTTTGTAATCCATAGAAAATATAAAATGCATCCTATAAATACACCTTCCATTTATTTACATTAAAAAGGAAAATTCCATTTTCTTGAAAACTATAGTTTTATTTTTTTCATGCTTTCTGTCTTACAGGTTCAATAATCTAATTTTGTAATCCATAGAAAATATAAAATGCATTAATATTATTATTTTTTTTTAGTTATTGTTTCCCCAATAAAAAATTAAATATGTACTCATGGTAGGGAATAAAAGATGATTTAAATTAATTGGTCATAATCTTAAAAGAATTTCTTGATAATTATTTTTTACACTTTTTCAATATTATTGTAAATGCTATAAATGAACTTACCTACAACAGACATTTCAGGAACACTAGCTGTATAAATTTCTTCTGGAAACGTTGGCTCATTGTCATTGATATCATGGATTTTGATCACAAACTCAGATTCTGGTTCCACTGGCCTCAAAGTTCTTCTGTTAATAGCTTGTGCACGTAGAGTATAAAAGGCCTTTTCTTCCCTGTCAATTCTTCTTGTGGCATGAATATCACCTGTTTTTTCATCAATAATAAAAAGAGTACCAGCTCCATCTCCAGATAAAATATATTTGAGTGATCCATCGCCTTTATCTTGGTCTGAATGAAGCTAGGGGAAATAAAAAAAGAAAAGGTACATAATGCCGGACGAATTCATAAAAAGTCTGTCAAATCCTATCACTGAAGAGTGTGGTCAGTTGTCTTAGTTCTTGAAATGAGAGTTGAATAACTTTGATCACACTCATCTATGCACTTTAAAAAAATAGGAATAGCCTTTTACATATCAATGTGATTTTTATTCTAAATGGAAAAAAGTAATACAAATAAACCAAGCTCCCTTCTTTGCTTTGCTTGGTAAACAACCATTTTCACAGGCAAATAAATCCTGATAAAGACCTAGGTCATCAGTCTTGATATGTTGGTGTAAACATTTCTCTCTCATCTTTTTCTGCAAATGAAAAATTCTTTTACTTTCTTATTGTTCAGGAAATCCATCTCCTATATAATTATTAGTTCAGATATATTTTGGGAAATTAGAAATATCTTATGTACTGTAAGACAAGAAAAGTTGTATCACACATGTTTCTTACTTTAGAAACACCAGACATCATTTTTTGCTTCATACAGAAGACAGTGACTACCACACAAATATTTGTGGGACATAGAGCAAGAGTACGAATAGAAGTCAATGCATGTTGACTAATTTTAAAAATATAAACCAAATGAATAAACTATAAAATAAAACATGCTCCAGCCTCCTACCTTGTCAAATCTATCTTCTTAAAAACCTCGAAGGTCAAGTTCTGTGCTAGAACAAGGCAGAGCAGGGCAAGCCTGTTTCTTGCCCCCTTGCCTGTAATATAACCACACTGAATCTTCCAGAATCAAGTCATCCCATCAAAGAGCTTTGAAAGCATTCATGTGAACATCTCAGCCCAGTACACATGCCATCCCAGTGCAAACGTTAGCGCAGGAGCCTGTGACATGGGTAAATTCAATCTATATTGTTTTTCAACAGATGCCAATAAGGCCAGCCCTCAGTCTTAGGGTTCCTGTAACAGCAAATTAGTCCAGCCTTTGGGTGACTGACCTGGAAAAGAGACCCTTGTAGAACCTAAAAACAAGCTCAGGAATGTTTGGGAAGGAAATAACAGGTTCCAAGTATCTTGAAGACATTCTGTAAATGGATATATAGGTTCCAGAAGGGTATATCTCTGCCTCCCATGGAATTCTTACCCTGAGGGGAGGAACTTAGCCAGAGGAGGAACAGAACTTGGCTTTGAAAAACACAAGGATTGTAAGTTTTTCTTTAGTGGTAATACTCAACCAATACTAGGATCACAGTTTAATTATTTGCCACAAAAGATTACACTTAAAATTTTTTAATTTTATTTTTTATTTGATAAATATTTTTAAAACTAAAGATTTTCTTAAGTTCTACACAGTATTTATTATGACTTACATGTCATCATGGACATGTTTCATTTTTTAATATTCATATAAAGTGTAAGCATAAATCAGAATAGGCACACTGACCTGTAGCTTAGAGAATTAGAAATTGAAAACAATTTTCTTCAATTATGTGAAAAATCAAATCTATTCTTTGCCCTTTAGATTACTTACATCAACACACATTTTTATCTAATTAACTGTAGGAATACTAAACTGATTACTTTCTATTTAAAATAGAATTTTATTTCTTTAATAGAAAAGTTCCTTTTTGGGAACATAACAATGAATTTAACTGTGAAAACATTTTTATATGGACATCAAAAATATTTAAAATAACTAAATATAAATATATATCTAATATATTTCTAGTTATCACTGGGTCTACAAAAGCAGGGCACTTTTTGGTTAACAGTTTGTAGTAATGAGCATTTAGTCATTAACTCTGGACAAAACTCCATTTTTTTTTTTTTTCTGATTTCTGGATAAATGCTCATTATTTCTGATATAATGGGTAAAGAAAACTCCAAATGAGTACTTTGGAGAAAAAGTTAAAGAAGTCAGGTAACAAATAGGCTTTTACTGTATTTTTAGCTATTTATGAACAATAAAGTAAGGTTGAAAAAAGGAAATATCTGCCTTTAACTAAAAAGCTCTCAGAAGCAAGATATCATTGTGTTGTCCAGGGAACCACTCTCAAAAAAGTCACAAGATTGATGTTTTTAGTAATTGAAAATGCACCTAGTTGCTGGGAAACATTTCCATTATATGCATGTGCAACACAGTGGCAATTTTCCAAATGGCAGATCTAAGCACTGCATATTTCTTGTTCTGTCTGGAAATCAAAATAGTTCAAGAAAATATTATTGATATTATCAATCATTTGATCAGGTTACTTTGTGGTTTACAGTAGGCAATTATGATGTTTATTGCCTACTCATGCAATAATTTTAATAGAGAAATATTTGTTTACTTTCCTAAGAGTCAGCTACTTCTAAAAGCAAATCAATAATTTTATACTAGTTCTATGGAAAATTCAAACACATGTGTAATGGAAATTCATAGGACAGCCCTTAAACTAGCCCAGAGGAATGAATGAGGATTTCTTAAGCATACAACACCTAAACTACCAGATAAAGAAGGAGTAGAGTTTTGAACCTGGGAAATTTTTTTAAACAAATTTTACATCTTAGGAACAATACTGGAGTAACATAGATATGAGGTGGAAAAGGATATAAGGCAAGATGAAAATTATTAAAACCAGTTCTATTCCAATCAGACATGCAAAAAAAGCTGCTCAGATGGTGGGATTTTAATTTTGATAAAGCTCAGTTTTGGAATACAAATCACAGCAGGATTTTTACCTACACTTACACTACAGAGAGTGAAAATTAAATCTTGTAATTGGACGACACACTGTGGGAGTTTCTGTTGGATAACAAAATTGAACATAGTAGTAGGAAATCAAAGAGATGAGGGTTGAAGTTAAACTGTGGTTTTGAAAATCAGAAAATGAAAGGATTTCTACCTTCTCCAACGAGAATATAATTAAGAGAAGCAAATCAGACCTACAAATTTATACATTTTCATCTTAAGAAGCCAGACTTAAATTTTTTTGAACAGTTAGAGCTTAGAGCTTGTATTAATGATAATTTGCATTAAAAAGGACACTTTTTTCACAGAGGAAAACAACTGAACACTAACACTACAATAAAGGACAAAAGTGACCATATTTAGTAGCTCGGCTTTGGCCTATGTTTAATGGCAGATAATCCTAAAGAACATATTTGAGAAATGGCCAAGGAAAGAACTACAACATATTTACTATAATAAGTGATGCAGAAGGATGAATTTCTACATCTCCTGAGACTTGGGGAATTGCTTGTTCCCAAAGATGAAACCAACAGGTTACCAGATTATGTAATAATAGTTCTATTGATGCTGATATTTTTCTAACAGTTATGGAAAGAGATCAATGGACAATGTCCTTTAGTTATAGTCTCAAGCCTCGGCTTCCTTTTGAGATAGGAGGCACTCAGTTTCCCTGGGCTTGGGTTACAGAACACGCCTCTAGGTTACAAGCCATTCCTCAAGCTTTCAGGCCCCTCCTCTACGTTTCTATTGATGCTGATATTTTTCTAACAGTTATGGAAAGAGATCAATGGACAATGTCCTTTAATTATAGTCTCAAGCCTCGGCTTCCTTTTGAGATAGGAGGCACTCAGTTTCCCTGGGCTTGGGTTACAGAACACGCCTCTAGGTTAGGAGCCATTCCTCAAGCTTTCAGGCCCCTCTTCTACACAGCTTTCAGGCCCCTCCTCTACGTCCTCACCTAGAGCAAAGTGACTGTTGCTAGTTCAACCTATTTTCAGGACCAACAGGAGGAACTTGCTAACTCATGGAGCTGGCTTATGCAAATCCAGTGGCTTGGGCATGCTCACTAGAGAAGGGTTATATAACCCTGGTAGCTGAATGACCTTCCACTAGAGGTGCTAAAAAGCACAGAATGTTCTTGAATATGTCTGGTGCATGTGATGGGATTTGACCAATGAGCATGCTCCAAAAAGGAGACAAACTAAGCATGTGCAAGATTATGTTACATGACTGGGAACAACCCCCTTAACAGAATATTCATTAAATAGTGAAACTATAAAAGCTGAATCCCAGCAGAAGGTGGGTTGCTGCTCACTCTCAGGGGACGCTCATTCTGCCTGCCGAGTGTGTTTTTCTCTCTTTTTGTATCAAACTTACTTTCAGAAAGCAGCTGCTCACTCTCTTGAGCCAGCCTGCAGTCTGTATTAAACTTTAAGTGTCTGTTTCTTACTTTTGTACTAAACTAGGTGTGGGCCCTGCTCAGCCTCTGGAGCCAGGCCAAACTTTCTCTGTGGAATCTGTATCACTTATTCATTACATTAAACCTGTTCTCACTTTCTACTGTGACTTTGCTCTTGAATTCTTTCCTGCGGTGGAGTCAAGAGCCTGGTAAGAAGTTGGGGTGGGTTGAGGCAGACTATCAGGCCCTCACACCCTTCTCCCAGCATCACTTTCATCTTTTTCTTTCTCTTTACTATTTTAATTATCTTTCCTTTGCATACTTTCTCCATATTTGCCCTGGTTTTGTCTCCTTCCCTCATGCCTCGTGAGTGTGATGCAATTTTATTTTCCATTCCAGCTCATCTACTAAGTCATGATCAGACAAGGGTCAGTCCATATAGCTGTAGTTTTCTCATTACTCTTCCCTTTTTTATTTGGATGTTAGGTATCAATACTTGGATTTATTAAACATTTAATTGAACAAAATCAGTTGTTTATGTTGCAGGGAAGTGGGATCAATAGATCGTGTGCCAAAAAAATTACAGCATCAACTTTGAGAGAAATAACTTTTATATTGATTTGTCTTGTACTATTTTATTATGTGAGACATTCAGTTTTCTTTAAACATAAGAAAAAAAATATTAGATTACTGTGGCTTTAGTTCCTCAGTAACACCTGTTCTGTGGTGTGAAACATTTGTGCCACAAATCTTTAAGAAGAATATTATGTTAATACTGACCTTTCTTTCCTTGAGAAAAGCCTATTAAAAATTCACAACCTGCTGTGTTCTTTGTAAATTCACAAGCAGATAAAGGACATGGCAAGATACATGACAACTAATGAAAATAGAACAACTGGTACTGCACTGCACATTTAAATGTCCTTCTCATATTATTTAACTTTTTTATTCATATATGCTTAATTATAACTTATTTGGTTATATTGAGTAGTTTTAATATATAAAACTAAACAATCTTTTGAATTTAAAGAAATATTTTAACTACAAATTATTTAATACATGTCTGGTAATTTGAAATGTGGCAGGTTTCTGATAATTGTATAACATTTATTATAAGGTACTCATCTTAAGATATTTGTATAAAATGTTTATGAGCTAAAAGGGGTCTTATGGCCTATCTCACTTAAGACCATCTTTTTTTTTTATTTTTAAGAAGAGGAAACAGAGATCCAATCAATTATTGATCACACAGAAGTTAAATTAAGATCACACTTTAGGATAGGGATTATGTTGCTGGAAACTTGTTTAAGTCTGTTCAGGCTGCTATAACAAAGTAGCATAACCTGAGGAGTTTGTAAACAACAGAAATTTATTTCTTACTGTTCTGGAGGCTGGAAAGTCCAAGATCAAGGGACCAGCAAATTCAGTGTCTGGTGAGGACCCATTACTAACAGAAGTCACCTTATCACTGAGTCTTCACATGATGGAAGGAGCAAGGGGTTTTTCTGGTGCCTTTTTTATAAGGGCACTAATCCCATCCATGACAGTGCCACTCCCATGGCCTTATCATCTCCCAAAGGCTCTACCATGGAAGGAGCAAGGGGTTTTTCTGGTGCCTTTTTTATAAGGGCACTAATCCCATCCATGACGGTGCCACTCCCATGGCCTTATCATCTCCCAAAGGCTCTACTTCTTAATATCACCACCATGAGGTTTAGGATTTTAACATATGAATTTGTGGGGGACACAAACATTCAGGACCTAGCAGATCTTTACCTCTTAATACCAGTTCTTTTTTGTTTTCTAGTTTCTCACATTAAATGAGAAAATATTAAAAGAAACAATCAAAGCATCTATCTACAAAGTATAGGAAGTTTAAATGACTTGTTACCAGAAGGATAACAGATAAAAGATGTTGCCTTATCTTTTTACCCTTGGCTAGAACAAAAATAAAGAACAATTTTAATGAAAGTGAAAATCTTTATTTGTCATGATGCCAGTAAAGGATTAGTAGTTCAGAAGAATTTATATTGCTTATACAGTGTACTTCAAAAAATTCATGAAAAAATAAATTAAAAGATAATGCAAATCTTCCCATGAACTTTTTGAAGTGTCCTCATATTGTGAGATTATTTCTCATTTAGAATATTGGTAGCATTTAGATATTAGTAATTGTTTGTATTTGGTTTCATTTCCCAAATTGGGAAAAGAGAGTGAGAAAAATTAGTATTATATTTGTAGAATTATACCAGAATTGTATTTGTAATGGTTAGACTATTTCTTTGAGAGGTAAATTTTGATGAATGAATCACAAGGACTATAACATTCACAACCTGAGTTTAACAATTTCTGGGGTTTTTTCCACATTTATTAACCTAAAAATATCAGAAATTGTTGAATAGATTTTCCAGTGTACAGTGATAATTTTATGCTTTTCTTTCAAATAGCTGAGATACTTTGTTAAAAAAAAATCCAGAATGTGGCAAATCTGCTATGCTATTCTGGTGGCATCAACATTAGCACCCTGTTCTAATTACTCCAGTAAGTAACATAATATCAAAGGGAAAATAAAGCATTGAATCAAATAAATTTGCATCCAATAAAAAATACTGGTAAAGATGGCCCAGCATCAGAAAGCAGCTAAAAGCATGTAAAAGCCAGCAAACACAATCTGGTCAGAAATAAATAAGTAGTTACTCATTTTGTTGGGGCTGGGAAAATAAAAAAGAGAAGGGTGGCAAACCATAAATGGGAATATGTCAAGTTTACAGAATAACATAGGGAAAATCATCCTTCAAGTGTAGTTTGCTTTCTTCAGGGCACTACTTCAAAATTAATGACATAAGAAAATATAGTCCAATTTTATAAATCCCAATGAAACAATTCTTCCTTCTAAAATAGAAATGGGGAGGATAAATAAAGCTTATCAGTGGAATGGATTGTAAAAACAATTATAATAATTTAAATACCCCATATGATTTAGATAAGTACTTCTCTGAACAATTTCTTTCTGGGGCCAGAGGCAAGTATGGAAGATTTAAAGACCCTGATGTCTGCGTAGGTTAGTGCCTGGTGAAACAAATGAAGTGGTTTGTTTTCCATATTTGGCAGGTTGCCTAGTGATGTCTCCCAAGAAGAAAAACCCTAGTGGGGTCTGGATTAAATAATTAGGGATTCTTCTTCCCATTTGGTCTTCTAAGATTGCAGCCTATTGAAGGTTGGCCTTGTGCTTATGGCCCATCCTGGCTGGAATGTCTAATCTTGATGGTCCTAGAACCTTAGGGGCTCTCTTTGAAGTAAGTATGAATTACTTAAGACCCTACAACATGTCAGACTTCTTAGCAAAGAGTGCTTTAAAATACTAGATGGTATTTTGCTAGAAATGCTGCTAATTCACATCTTGAAGTATCTCAACTAGGGTATTTGCGTATTTCTTTGCTATCATGGCAAATGTACCAAGATTGCAGCAAAGGCAATGATTTAAGTTCTTTATAGACATATTTTTACAGGCATTATATGCTTCAAAGACCAGAAATTTAAAAAAATATATTTTACAGGCATTAACTGCTTCAAAGACCAGCCATTTCAGTACATGACTTAAAGAACCTTACAAGACCTTAAGTGGTATGTAAAATACATAATAGACATAGCCTTTCTGATACAATAGCTTATGCTTTGTAGAGAAAGTTACTGGAAAAATATTTTAGAGAAGGTTCATATTCTTTTAGAAGTCTGGAATCTTTTTATACTTTTGAAAATTACTGAATTATGAAAAGTATCTCCTTATGGTCTGAAAAAGACATCAAACAATTTTACACTTTATTTCTCCCCACAACTTAGAGAAATCTCCTTAAGCAGTTTGGATTCAGAATATAGGGATATAAGTACATACATGTCTAAGAAGTTGTTAAGTAAATGCAAAGTATTTAAACCCGAGAAATTTATTCTTGGTTTATAAGGTGAGAAAAGATTATAGAAGAATTAGTAAAGAAAGATCACTTCTTTTTAAAGGGCTATACAAGCAGCTGAGAATCTTTCCTCCTTTTCACCACGAAAGGCACAGTAACAGGAGGTATCAAAGGAAGGTGAGTGCTAAGGATAAGTGTTCATGGAGGAGTTCATTTAAATAAATATTTCTTGAACTGAACTGAGCTAAACTAAATTTAAGAAGTGATGAAAATTCTAATTGTGGTATTTTAAAACTTTAAATGTCTGGGAGACTTTGCTACAGAGGCAGTCTTTGAAGCTCTTGGGTCTCTAAGGCTTCTAGAAATGCTCTCATCTTGAAAACTGTAGAGTGACAGGTACAAGACTGGATGCCCAAAGGAGAAGTACCAGGCAGCTGCCTGCAGTCTTGAGGGGCTATCAGCAAGGAGGAGAAAGAGGAAAAGAGGTTTGAATCTTTACCTTTATTGGACTTTTTGAGACATTGACTGAAATGAGAAAATAAAAGAAGGCTATGAACGCTATCCTAGAAAAATAACTATGTATATGTGGGTGTGGGTGTGCGTTAGTATAAAATACAAAATCAATGTTACATGCAGTATCAGGGAGTACAAAGATCCTCTGAAATATAACCATAAATCACTAAATTAAAAATTCATTTTGACTTAATTTTCTATGTTTTCCACAATAAAAAGAAATTGAGAAATGAAAGTGGATATTTTCATCAGGAAAGAGGATTGCTCATTTGCCTGAAAGACAATCATATGGTCATAAATGAGGATACCTATTCCCCCAAAATATCAGGAAAAACCATACCTGGATAACTTGTCTATTCCCCTTATTTATGCCTTATCTCTTAATAAATTTTTTTTTCAAACTATTTATGCCTTATCTCCTAATATAATTTTTTTTCAAACTTCATTGCAAGGCTGAATTGACTTCTCTTTCCTTTTCACACCAATTATAAATTTCATATGTGTGTGTATATGTATACATGTATACATAATATATTATATATAATTACATGTACATTTTGTGTGTTTTTATATAGATATACATACTTTTGTAACACCTGTAACAACTTTGAACTATTATTTTTTTAAGTCTTTCTTGAACTACAAATATATTTATTTTGAGGACAAAAAACAAGCTTTCCATTCTTTTGGACTCCTAACATTTCACAGTATGTGATATGTAATTATTTACTTGTAGAAGAAAATGGAACAGAGTCAAATGCTACTCAAATGTTAAAAAAAAATGAGAAAAAAATAAAGATCAGGAATAATGGGTTCATTTTCAACTATTTCTTTGGAAAGCCTAAATATTTTGAAGAATTATTTACTTGTAGAAGAAAATGGAACAGAGTCAAATGCTACTCAAATGTTAAAAAAAAAAATGAGAAAAAAATAAAGATCAGGAATAATGGGTTCATTTTCAGCTGTTTCTTTGGAAAGCCTAAATATTTTGAATGGAAGGCAAGAGACTTAGATATCTATAACGAAACCTTAGTCAGTGATTACTCCATATTAAGATATAAATGCACATAAAGAAAATCTTAATTCTTCATATTGATAAAGATTGGGGTCATAGGTTAGGTGAAAATTCCAGTTAACATGAAACTAGATCAGTGGAATATGTTATGTACATGGATTACTAGGAAGTTGAAATAAGTATGTTTTTGGACAAAAACTAAGGAAATTTATCCCCATAGGCATTCAGTAAAAGAAATACTAAACTGAAGTTTTCAGGCAGAAGAGAGATGAACCCAAGTGAAATTGTCAAAGAGAAGAACACCAGAACTGCAACTATTGGTAAATATAAATGATTATCTAATGTACAAAACACTAATAGTAATGGCTTTGAATACAGAAATAAGGTACATGAAAATAATATTGCAGAAATCAGGAAAAGGAGCAAATGTTTAAAGTATTCTAAAGTTCAATCAGTTTGTGAAAATATATAGAACTGTACAGTTTTGGTAGGCACAATTTTCTGTGTGATTATTATTCTTTGATACAAAGCTCACACAGTTCATCTTTTGTGTCTTTCCACCTCCCATCTGACCCCACCCTCTCCAGCTGCCATCACCTCCAGGCTTACAAGTCTGGCTACAATTCTCAAAGTAAATGGATACCACCATAATGGAATTTAGGAAAACCACGTAGAATAATGAAATAGACAACAGGAAAGTGCCAGAATTCCATAAATGTCAATATCTTACCAAATTTATTTCACATCTTTTCTACATTAAGAAATAAAATTAATATAAACTGGAATTCATACTAGTAAAGCCTTCTCTGCCCTTTTACTCCTTTTCTTACACTCTTATATCTACCATCATCCTGAGGTTGATGAGCATCTTTTTTCTTCCAGGTTTTATATTTTTACAATTTAGGTAACAGTGCTTGTTCTAAACATCAAAGATAAGTTATATTAACTTTGTGTCATTTTCACTCTCCCCACAAATCAGCTCTTCCCATTTTCCTAAACGGCATGATTAATCAAGCCAATCGTTCCAAATAAAAACCTAGGAGTCATTGATTTTCTCCAACTCTACCCATTTATAACATAAGCAAAATCCTTTCTGACTTCAGGATATAACTCCAGTTGCTTCTCACAGCCTCATGGTTGCTATTCCAAGACAAATCACCCTAATCTGTCACCCAGGCTCGCATCTAGTCTCTCGGTTTCTACAGCTCCATCCTTCAATGGATACTTGCTAGCCAGAGTGATCATTTTAAAATGCAAATTGTTGCAGGTCTCTATTCTGCTCAAACCCACTAATGGTTTCCCATCACATTCAGAACACCATTCAATCCCTTAGCCTAACTGACAGCATCCATAATGATAGAGTTCCTGCCTGTCACGTTGACCTCATCTCTTCCTGTTCTCCCTTGAACCACCTAAACCAATCCTGGCCTTTCTATTTCTTGAACATGCTAAGTTCATTTCCACCTGAGGCTTTTGCTCTTGCTAGTCCTTTGAATGAGACTCACTCGCTCATTTAATTTTTATAAGCTATTCATTTTCCTCTCTTGTGCATTCATATCTTTTTTTCCCTCTTTTCCTCTTGCTGTTTGTCATATTCTTTTCAATCAATTTGCAAGAAATTCTTTGCATATTCTAAAGATTATCAGTGTGTGCTTATATCATTACAACTGTCTTCATCAAGTCTGGCATTTTTCTTTTAACATTGATAATAG
>NW_007727217.1:433479-451956 GCF_000696425.1 Galeopterus variegatus
TCTCCTCATTTCTAATATTTTTGAAGCTTTTCTTTTGACATTTACCTCACTTTTACCATCTAAATGTGTGTGTGTGTGTGTGTGTGTGTTGGGGGGGCAGGGGTGTGAGCAACAGATCTATTTTTTTCTTGTAAGGATTTACAACAGATATTCATTGTCATTGATTTTAAATTCCAATTTTGTCATTTAAACATGTTCCATATAACCACAGGTCTGCTTTAGTGCCTTCTATTTTGATCCATTTGTCTATTGGCACCATTATTGCATTAATAACATGCTCAGATTTTGAAGCTTTACAAAAATTATTGATATCTGTTCAAATAAATACCCAAGTAAATACCCTTCCTCATCCACCTTTTAGAAAAATTGCCTTGTGCTTCTCAGTCTTTACCACATGTATTTTTAGATCAGCATGTTACCATCTATTAAAAAGCAAAGCAAAACAATAAACAAAACCAAAAAATCCTTTAAAAAAGTTTGATTGGGATTGCAATGAATTTGCAGATTAAATTGGGGAGAATATCATCTTAAGCATATGAACTCTTCCTATTCTCAAATGCTGTGTGTATTTCCACTATTCAGAACATCTCCATGCCCTTTACTGAAATTTCACATTTTTGTTTTGATATATAGCTCATTTTTACTCTCTGAATTTGTGAGAATCTTTGTTAGGTCTCTAGAGACTTTGTGGTATTGTGAGTGTAATAGCTTTACATTCTCTTTTTATTAGTATAGTCACTTCTAGTAGGCAAAACTATTATACGTTCTAGTAATTTGAAGGAAATTCATTATACACTCATATAAACATCAATATTCTTAATTATAATCAATATAATACATGTTTTTCATTAAATACACGTTTTCACAATTTTCTTGTTAATTTTTTCTATAATCTAATACAAATACTTTACTATATTTTTAGTAATTGTTTTGTCTACTATCACATTGCTAATCATTCTTTACTTGTTAGTGTTTTACTGGTGTAGCATTTTCCATTCATTTGATTTAAAACTTTCTTTGTTAATGTAATTCAGGTTGACTCAAATACATAGAGTTGATTTGGGTTCTGTTCCTTTATCCCCACAGTAATTCATTTCCTTTTCGAACACAATATCTTTGTCACCACTATTACTTCCTCCTTTCCTCTGCATCACTAATTGTCCAAATTCTTAGGTTTCTGTGCTCTCTATTTTACATTTTTAATTCAACGGTAAATTCTTCCATAACTGCCTAAATTTTCTCTCCAGCTGTTAAGGATAAATGGGTTTCATCTTTCACCCCAGAGCATTTTGACATGTTCCAGAAGGGGCTGTTTGAGATTCAAACTTTGTTTACAACTGTCATCCTGTGATATTTTTCCACCAGCATCCTTTGCTTCTCCAATCTCCAGTATGTTTCCTTCTCCTCCCCCTCCCCTCTCTCTCACCCCTCCCCTCCCCCATNAAGGAGATCCAGCCAGCTCTCAGGAACTGCAGTTCTCCACCCACCATTTGACTGCAACTTCATGAGAAAGAAACTCAAAGCTATAAACATCCAGCCAAGTTCTTTCCAATATCCCAAACCACAGAAATCATGACAGATAATAAAATTATTGCTGTTGTGCTAAATCATTAAATTCTGTAGAGCCAGAGTAATTTATTATTTTATGAGTGGAATATGCATTAAATAGTGTTGCATAGGAAATCAGTCATTTGAGTTTTTCTTTTCCTCTGCATATTCTCTAACTCCTTCAAATTACTTTTTCTCCTTATTTCTTTTGTTTTCTGTGATTTTTAGTAATGGCTTTCTCAAATATCTTGGTCGATAACTTAAAACTTAAGTAGACAAAAACAATTATGTTCCAAATATTTTTTCTGACAAGGTTTTAGAAACTATGCCATTCTCTTCCAATATCCAATATTGCTGTTGAAAAGCTTAGTCAAAATCTGATTTTCATATCAAGGCAGGGTATTATATTTCTTGAGAATATTCAATGCACTACTTAATTATTTTCTTCATCTTATTACTGTGAAGAAATACGTAGTCATGCTTATCCCTGATCTTTGTATAAGACCCACAGATTTATGTCTCTCTGGAAGCATGCAGAATTTTTTGTTTGTGTGGATTTTTGAAAAGTTATGATATTGTTCCTTGGTACATTTCTATCAGGACGGCAGGATGCTCACCAGGCCCTTTCAGTCTGTAGTCTCATGCAATTCTGTTCTGGGACATTCTAATGAATATTTCATTGGTATTCCTTCTCCTTGATTTTTCTTGTTCACTGCTTTTGGAAATTCTGTTTATTTAGATATTGGTCCTCATGGCTTTTCCCTTTAATTTCATTGTTCCTTAGTGCCTATTTTCCATCTCTTTGTCTTCCTGCTTTACTTTCTAGGTTATGTTTCTAATGTTACTTCCCAAACTATCTATTGAGGTTTTTATTGTTTGCATCATATCCTTATTTCCAAAGACAATTTTTTTTCTTTTATGTGACTTCCTTTTTTTATTTTTATATATGCAGCAGATAGTATTTTCCATTTGTTGCTGTAACAATATCTCCCACCCTACATCCTCACTTAATAATCTGCCACTTTCTAATGGAGAGGAAGAATTCAATACCCCTCATATTGAATCCACGTCAAGAGAAGGAATCCAATTCCTCTCCCCTTGAATCTCTTATACTGGATAGACTGTACCTAAGGTGATGCTCCATGATTTTTGAGACTGGGTCAGAAAAGGTGAAGAAGCTTCTGGCTTGGAAGCTGGAACACTTGCACTACCACCCTGAGTCACCATGGAAGCAGCCCAGTTGTTCTGAGCCCACTAGACTGTAAGGAATCCCAACAGAGACCATATGGAAAAGCCAAGACACCACATAAAGACAGAGGGTAAGAGTAAGAGCAAGAAACAGTGTGAGTGTGTATGTGTGTGTACGTGTGTGTGAGGGAGAGAGAGAAAAGGAGATCCAGCCAGCTCTCAGGAACTGCAGTTCTCCACCCACCATTTGACTGCAACTTCGTGAGAAAGAAACTCAAAGCTATAAACATCCAGCCAAGTTCTTTCCAATATCCCAAACCACAGAAATCATGACAGATAATAAAATTATTTCTGTTGTGCTAAATCATTAAATTCTGTAGAGCCAGAGTAATTTATTATTTTATGAGTGGAATATGCATTAAATAGTGTTGCATAGGAAATCAGTCATTTGAGTTTTTCTTTTCCTCTGCATATTCTCTAACTCCTTCAAATTACTTTTTCTCCTTATTTCTTTTGTTTTCTGTGATTTTTAGTAATGGCTTTCTCAAATATCTTGGTCGATAACTTAAAACTTAAGTAGACAAAAACAATTATGTTCCAAATATTTTTTCTGACAAGGTTTTAGAAACTATGCCATTCTCTTCCAATATCCAATATTGCTGTTGAAAAGCTTAGTCAAAATCTGATTTTCATTTAATTATAGTAAAAAAAAGCGATTATTCTGTGAATATTTAAGTGTAAAAATATTGTCCTTGTGGTTTTAAAAATCTCATAATAATTCTAGAAATTAAGTTTTTATTTTATGTGGCAATGTTTCATCAAGTTCTTTCAGTCTGAATATTGATGTCTTTCATCAGCTTTGGAAAAACATTATGTTAATTAATATTTAATCATCTCTGCATCTTTTGATCTTTATGATCTTTTCTTTCTGTCTGTCTCACTCTCTCTCCATACATTTTCTACTAGAGGTTCATTAGACCTCAATTTACTCTTGTTTTTTCCAGAACCCCCCTTTGAATTTTTCTTTAATTATTTATTATCTGACATAGAATTTTGTTCTTTTCACATGGTTCTTTTTACAAGAATGGCTGACATGCTCTGGGAAGATATGATTTAATTATTCTAAAGCTCTGTACTCTTTTCTGCCTTATTTCTTGGTTCCCCAGAGAGTGATGCCTTATTTATAAAATGACTCATCTTTCTTTGTGCTACTGGATCTTCTTAAGTGTCAGTGACATTTTATTATTCTTTTGCATTTTTGTAAAAGGTTTATTAGAGACTTACATAATTTTTCTCCTTCATTGCAAGTCTGACCATTAAATGAACGCAAGGAATCCTAGCTGTCCCAATAGGATTGTCAAGCAGCCAAGCAGTTCCTAAACAGTAACCTGGTCGCCCCTCTAGGTTGGTTTGCTGCACTTCCATAGATTTGGCCACTAAAGACACAATGAGCCCAGATAGATTTAGACAGATCATTGCTCTATCAGCAGCATAGGCAGCATAAGCTTCAAGTCTGTATAGGTTGCCCTTGTCTCCCAAATCCCATTGGAGTGATGTGGTATCACAGACCCACTGAGAATATAGTGAGTTTGTGTCACAGCTCAGAGCCACTGAGCCCAGGAAACCACCAAGGGAACTTCTAGTATCACCTTTGTTTCCCTGGAATGTAAGCAAATATTCACTGGGAGAAAAAGGTTTTAGCTTCTATCCTCAAATATTGCTAGGGAGCGAGCTATTTTATGTTTTAATTATTCCAGAATATAAATTAATTTAAGCGAATTGGCTATTAACACCTAGAAGTAAAGGAATGTGAGAGATTTATGAAAAATCGTCTTCTAGAAGGGTTAGCATATGGCTATGCGGGTCGGCAAACTTCAATATAAACTGTGTAAATGGGAAAATGGGAAACGTGAAGAAAATGAGCTCCCATCCCCACTATCCTACACAAACGTTAGACTTGACAGTAGGTAGTCATATCTGATTTGGAAGCCATAAGTACTTCTAGGAAGATATCTTATTGGGTGTTCTGCTAACGTTATTAATAGAATTGGGAGTTGCAGAGGTAAAACAGGGAAACCAATCAATACAGCTGATTATTGAGGAGGAGTAAACGAAATACAAAAAAATGAGTTCAAACTAAAGGTGCAAATATCCACTTCCATCTCAGCTTTCTTCTGCCCTCCTCTCATGAGTGTGTACTTCTGTCTGGTGATTGGTGTAGCTAGAATGGCAACCCAATGCACTTTTAATTTCCATTGCATTCTTTATAATTTTGCCCATTTGAGGCACCATCGTTTTGATTCTAGTGATTTTAATCCATACTTATCATTTTAGTTCCTTCTTTATTAGGTGGAAAGGGAAATAAACAAGAATGATTAGGCAATCATTTTGAAGGAAACCTACCTTTTTAAAAAATTAGGGCAATAGCACTGAGTCAAATTGAATTGCAATCTCTAATTGCACTACAAATAATTGTGGCTTGATTTACACTACTAAATGAAATATAACTGGAAAGGTTGTGTTAATTTTTATATTTTGCTGTATAATCTCCAAATTTCAAGTATATTTTAAATCTATAAAATGCAGTTATTTTATATAAATAGCTCAACAGGCCTTTTTTATAAGATTTAATTGAAATAAAAGTTATGGTCTTAGGTTTATCCTTACTAAAAAATATCTTAAAGGCCCTTCCACTACTAATGATTAAAAAAAGTTTTTGATTGAACTCACCATTAAATGGTAATTGCTTGAGTGATTTTTAAAAAAATAATGACTAGAAAAGTATAAGTAATAGAATGAAAATATTAATACAATTTAATAAAATATTTAATATAAATTTATTAAAAAACAGACCATCCATTTTTTATGCTTGCCATTTTATAATAGAAAAAATTAATGGAGTGTAATTTGTTCTTCATAAAACTGTGAAAATTATTAAATATTCACCTGATTTCTAGAGTTGTTCACAAAGAATTTTTTTATGTATACTTCCACTTATTTGAAATGATTTTAAACCAAGTGGATAAATATTAATCTGAATTTTTTTCTTTGTATATTTTTTCTTTAAAAAGGTATAGCAAGAAAATATATTTGAAGGTATTCTTCTTTTCAAGTGTGTCTAGATCAGCTCATTTTATCTGCCTAAATCTATGAAAAATGTTAGAGTATATGTGTGATGGTGATGTGGGGTGGGGACAGGTGGTGGTGGATCGTTTTCTGAGTTAGTACTGTATGTATTCTACAGTTTAAAAAATATAAAAATGGAATTATTAACATCCATTCCTTTTATATTTTGTATTAACTTCCTATGCATCAATTTAGATGCTTTCTATTTATCACTGATAACTTCCAGACAATTTTTAAATTGAAGTTTTCTGCTTTTTTTGCATTACTTATAATTTGCTTTTGTTGCCAACTAAGAAAGGTGTGATTTTTTCTTTCTCCTATTTCAATACTCTTAATTTAAAGACTCATTTTTTTCATTATGTCATTTTCACTATTTATCCATTTTTTAAAAATTAAAACAAAGCAAATTGCTGGCTGAGAAAATGGGCTCACTATACTTGCATATAATTTCATGCTTAATTTCATTTGTGATCTCCCAGACCTCTTCACATAAAAATAAAGACAACCATTAAAATTCCATAGCTCAATTTCATTTTTCAGCTAAGTTGTTTGCTTGCATCCCTTAGTCATTACTCTAGGGAAAAGGAAATGAGATGAATTCACAGCACTTACTTCCAATCAGTTAAAAAAAAAAAAAAAGCCTGAGGTTAAAAATAAGTATCTCTCTCTAGAAAGAGAACAAATAACTACTTCAGCTTCTGCAGCAACTGAGGATGTTCCAATCAAACCATCCCTGCTGAATTTAACAATTACTTAAAAATTGGTATAGTCACTAATCAAAATAAAGTGAATGGAATGGACTGAATACGCAGCAAATGATGCACATCCATTCTCTCAAGCAAGAACTGAATTTAACTGTTTTTAACCCCTTTGAGAAATCATTACAGTAATTTTATATTTTGCTTAAAACTTTTAACCACGCCCAGAATTCATGTTTTAAAATGAGAAGCAAAGTATAAAAATAAAATACTTTTGTATTTATTATAATTTTGTATATTAAGCAAAATAAGCATAGAAAAAAGAAAAACTAATTTTTTAAAACTGAGAGTAATTAAATAAGTACATTGGAAACCAAAGATGCTTTCACCACAGTGAAAATAAAATGTTTTTAAAAATTAAAATTGAAAATGGATTGGATTTTCAGTAATGCTGAGAATTATGTTTTAGTGCAAACTTTCTGTAAATGAGGCTGTTTAATGCAATGTTAGTACAGTTTAAGAATATTTGGTCATATGGAAATTATGTCTTTGTTTAATAGTTCCTTATTATAAGCTATGACTAAAATTCTAAATTTTCCAGGACATTCACAATTTGAAGTATTCTCCCAAACTATAATTTGGGTTTAGCAACCAATGACATTATGGCAAAGGAATTAAAGATATTGAGTAAAGTAATATTATCTATTGGGATGGAAATTTTAAAAATCATAATTAGTCTGGGGGATTTTTTTAGATAACTGTATCTTATTTTAGGTGGCCATACTATATGTGGAAGTCTCTGTTCAATTACCAAATGGTGGAAGTGTATACTTGAAGAGATAATAAAATTCATGACCAGTAACAGAGTAAGTTTTTGAAACAGAAAGGGAAAAAAGTCAGAGTCAGGAAATGGAAATGTTGGCATAAAAATCACAAGAGAAAAATAAAAACAGAGAAAAAACTGTAGCTATCCAGATTATTACAATTTATATCTCTTTGGTTCAGTCAACACTTATATGGCATGTACACTATGTTAGAATCAGGATGTTCTATCATGAAGTTTTAGTTTTTATTTTGACCTGCCAATACAAAATTTAACACATATTAGTTATCGGAATCTGGATCTTTAAATACATTAGATCAGTTAGGGTGATCTCATTCAGCATCTTTCTTTTATTTTTTAACTTTTTCAGTGATTTTTAAAATTTTATCCATTAAAAGCAAACAATTTGCTTGGGGTGATGTGATGGGGGAGAAGGTTCTGCCTAGTTCAAATTATTTGTTTTAATTGTTATCTTTACTAGGATAATTCTTCTCATAAAAAGAGAGTACACACAAATAAATAAGCTGTTAGGAAACGTGTATCAGAGGAATTATTTTTCCTTTGTTTAGTAGAAATAAATAGGTGAAGAAAATAGGGTGTTAACATTTTACTCTTTAGGCAAATCAGCCCACAACCCTGTTTTAGACAAGTTGTATAACACAGCCAGTTTTAATAATGAATAGGCATCTGTTGCAATTTACTACTTGGTTCTGACATTGTTTAGCTATAAATCTGTGTAAACAAATGTACGTTTGGGCACATAAGAGAAACATTAATAATGAATTATTATTATTTTTTTAGCAACTAAGTGCATAGCTACAATATGTTTAAATTGACCTTAGGTCTATGTCCTATCAACACTTCCTCCAGACATTTCACATTGGACTGAGTCACAGAGCAGTACTCTATCTTGGAAGTGACTTTATTAGAACAGGAAACTCAAAAGGTTTCTGGTCAACTGAAAACATATCATGGGCAGGAAATGAAAACACAATCTGTTCTCATACATTGAAATTATGGTTAAAATATCCCCAAAGATGGATGCCTCTTTGCATAAGGAAACAGGTGACAACAATAGTTGATGAGTTTTAAAGAAAAGGACTGGCTGCAAAATGATGCTTTGAAAGCAAAGTCCAAATTTCATCAGAAAGAAATGTTATAGTCTAGTTCAAAATTACTATCTGAAAATAAGAAATGAACATTTTCATTTGAAATCATTGAACTGATTAAAATAAAAAAAAAAAAGAAGGAAAATCAGTTTACATTATAGGCCAGATTGCAGTCACTGAATCACTTTTGGCCAGAGAAAAAATTAAATCTGTGGTCCTACTTTCTGTGTTGTAAAGTGTAACAATATTATTTTGCTACTTTCATATCACTGCTCTTAAATGATTTTCCAGTTTTCATTATTTTATTTGCAAATTTGTGAACATCTATTTATGTCTTGCCTTTAACTTAACAATTTGGGTGCTTTTTCTTTAGTAATCCAATGATGCCAGCTGCTCAACTAAAAGCAAGACTTTCTTTATATTCTGTTGATTAAATTAAAAATAAGATAATGATGTTTCATTTGGAAATATTGCCAATTCTGTGCATGTATATTTCAGTATTCTGCACATTTCCTTTGGCTTGCATGTTTCTGGCATACTAAACAGGCCGGCAGGAAAATATGCTGGGAAAGAAGTCCAACCACCAACACAGCACATGGCCAACTTGTAATTATTACTTATGCTGCCACTTCCATCTCTGACTATTTCCTTTAGATTCCTCTTTTCATTTATACAAATAAAGCTGCATTGAATTAAATATGCTTTTGGATAAAAGCTATTGTGTGTTTTCATTGACATGTGCCCTAAATTTTAATAATGCCGATCATTTGGATGGGGCTTGATAGACTTTAAAGAGTTTGCATATTTATCATTTAATTTTGATTTCTAAAATAGCAGCTTACATGAATAGATGCTATTATTTTATTTAAAAACATCAAAACTGAGATTCTGAGAGATTAGGTCATGTTTTCAAGGAATCTTGGCTTCTAATATGTGCTGGAGTTGAAACTTCAGGGTTCTTTTCTCTATAACTGCTTGCCTATATATTTTTAGAGAAAAGCAATTTCAGCCTGAAAATTTATTGCTGATAGAAGATTGATGCATTCAGTTAGAACCCTGTCCACAAAAAATAAAATAAGATAAAATTGTAGTTACTCTGTGATGTTTCACATACATTTACTCACATGCTAATACACTATAGTGAAATAATCCAAGTTTCTTGGTTATAAAATCCTAGATTTGAATCTTAGCTGTGTAATTTATTAGCTAAATACCTAGATATGATAGCTATTTTTTCTAATCTTCTCTTGGAAAAGTAGAAATGACAATTCTTGTCTTGCAATACTGTTGAGCAGATAAAAATACAGCATTTAATGTGCCTAGCAATAACTGGAACACACTAAGTAGTAACTAGCATTACTTTAATCATTTCATATTTAAAAATATTACATTTCATTTTTAACATAGTGCTAATATTGTACATTATATATAGTTAAATATATATATAATAAAAAATATAAATGGATCAGAATATGAATAGAGTTTAACAGCAGTACTCTCTGGAAGATTAACATACATTTCATATTCTATATTAGGCTCTTCAGAAATAGGTATGTGATATAAACTTGGATTTATTTTATATCAAGAAAAATAAAATTAAAATAAATAATTCTGAGAAAATTGTGAAATATTCTACAAAAATTCTCACCTTCAGTGGGAAGAGGCAAAAGACAAATTTTTGTATCTATACACATTTCTATCAGTGTTAATTTACTCTGAACTTAATTTAAGGGTAATTTGAATGGTGATTAGCTTGAAATGAACCATTATTTGTGAACCAGCTGCATTCTTCTGTTCCCTTATTCCTTCTTATAGTAACTCTGCAATGCTTATCCCAACTCGTAGTCATCCCATCTCTCCCACAATTAGATAAAAATGAAAAATGCACCTATGTTTTTAAAGAACAAAGCCACTGTGACGTATTAGAACAAAAGCTATAAAGTATCTAAAAAGTTCTCACATTTTAAGATTAGATGCAGATTGTTTGGAGTGATGGAAAATTAAAGCAAAGAAACACAACAGCATAAAACAGTTGACAGATCAGGTCATCCCCAGCGTCCTGAAGAAGATCAAGCATGGAGTGACAAATCATAATTTTATAAAGAAGCACTGGGGCACTGACAATAGTAACTAATTAAAGACAGGGATTCAGAACTTAGGGAAGGTCAGGCTTATGTTTCTATTCCCACTGTGGACCATGCACAGGAATTAAAAAAAAAAAACAGAAAAAAGAAAAGTGAAAAATGAGAAAACAAACAAAATATCATTCATGTTAATTTTTTAAAATTACACTTAAATTGTATTCATAATTTTTGTGTGAACATGTTATATGTAAATTATACTCCAATAATTTAAAAAACCTTCTCTTTAAGAGATTCATACAGAAAGCTTAAGTCAAGAAGTATTATCTCCTCTTGTGAGTATTTTTTTCCTTCTTTTTATTTTATCAGCTGTGTTCACATAAAATTACTGAACGTAATAATGGTGTCTCAAATTTAATCTTACCCAATTCCTCCATTTTCAGTAATGAGGAAATCAAAAACCCAAGGAATTTATTATTATTATTATTATTATTATTATTATTATTATTATTGTTGTTGTTGTTGACAGTTGATCTTTTTATTGGTGTGTCTACGCTATTTACATTTTAAAAAAATTATTTATTTATTATTATTATTATTATTTTACATTCTAATATGTTGTTGTGGAGCAGTTGTGGGGAGAAGATAGGGTGAGATGAAGAGGAAGGGGTTGTGGTCAAGGCCCGTGGCACCCTCCACATTCCAGCAGGGGAGCCTGGGGGCTTCCGATGGTGGCTCATCAGTGGCTTGACTGGACATGGACTTTGGAAGGGTGTGGCTGAGGCCCTGGGGGCCCCCTAACCTGGGAGCCTGGGGTACTTCCAGTGGCTGTGTGGTGGTCATCACTGGGCTGGATGTAGACATTGGAGGACGTGGCTGAGGCCCTTGGTCCCCCACGGCCCTGGCTTCAGAGCCTGAGGGGCTTCCAGTCCTTCTAGGTTTTATAGGTGTTCTTTGGTGGTGTTAGACCTTTGCTGGTTAATATTAGAACTTTATCTCTGATCTGTGGGTTTTTTGTTTATTCTTTCAGTTCTGTGTTGGATTATTAGCTGCCCCCACCACTTAAACTCTGCATTGGAACTAATTTGTTGTCCTTTGGTTACTTCTAAAATGGATTAGCTTCCTGTGGGGACCAGCACTTGGGCCCTGTAGTTGATCTAAATTGCTGCTTTGCTGCTGATTCCCTGGGGAAGGCTTTATGTGCAACTCGAATTTTAATTGTTGACCTTGTAAGCACTTCTGGGTCTTGTGAGGTCTGGTACACCTGGGTTGTGTGGACACTCTGGTCTGGGCCTGAGTCTTTTCAGCAAACTGTACTCCCTGCAGTTCTAGATTCCTGAAACATCTCCACTGAGTGGGCCTGTGCTGACTGGGTGGCAGATCAGCTGTCCATGCTGTGCCCAGTATTTCCCTAGCAGGCATGTCTACCTCACCACCCATGCTCCAAGCATTTCCCACAGGATGGGCCATGTGCTAGTCCCTTGCTATGACTCACTGGCCTCTGAGTGGCTCCTTTCTTCAGTTGTCTGTGGCCCCTCACTCCTATGTGGGTCCATGAGAACCCTGTTAGGGGTCTTGCTGTCCTGGGGGCCACAAAGGCCCTCTTCTCTTCTGCAGCCTCCAAGTAACTTCATAAGAAGTGCTCAGCAGTGGCTTTTGCCAGTCCTTGCTCCATGTTCTCACCAGGGTCAGCCTTGAAATGGTTCAGGCTTGAAACGGTCAGAACGGCCCTTCTTTCTTTCATCATGACTTCTGCCTTAATGAACTCCATAGATCTCCCTTTCCTTCTCCTGAGCTCTAGCAGTCCCAGCTTGTCAGTTCATTGCTTTTTAATAGTTGTAAATTGGTTGATTGTGGAAGAGGGTGACTCTGGGAACTGTGTATTCTGCCATTGTTTTAGTCCGTTTTGTGTTGCTATAACAGAAATACCTGAGACTGGGTAATTTATAAAGGAAAGAGGTTTATTTGGCTTATGATTCTGGGACAGCTGCATCTGGCACAGGCCTCAGGCTGCTTCTACTCATGGTGGAAAGTGGCAGGCAGCCGGCGTGTACAAGCAGATCACATGGTGAGAGAAAGCAAGAGAGAGAGAGGAGGTGCCAGGGTCCTTTAAACAACCAGCTCTCCTGAGAACTAATAGAATGAGATCTCACTCATTAATTTCCCCTACCCTGGGGAGAGCATTAATCCATCCATGAGGGATCTTCCCCCATGACTCAGTCAGTTTCCAATACTGCCACATTGGGGATCAGATTTCCACATGAGTTTTGGAGGGAACAACACATCCAAACTCCATCAGCCATCTTGATCAGAAGTCTCCAAAATGCAAGGAATCAAATGATTTGCCTATAATCATCTTGATAACTAGTGACAGAGCATGGATTTTACATGTCGTATAGCTGATAGAAAAATTATTTACAAGGCTGTTTGCCTTAATTGTGTACTTTTATTTCATTTTTTTTTTTACTACAAGCAACTTTATAACCTAATTTCCTATGTATTCTACAAAAATTCCTGTAGTTAACATCATATATAATGTAGCAAAACAAAATTATTTCCTCCTAAGTTCAAACAGAGCAAGAGTGTCCATTCTGGCCATTCCCATTTAACATAATACTGGAGAATTCTAACCACTGCAGTTAGTAAATGGAAATACAATCACAGGCGTACTAATAGGAAAGGGTTAAAAAAACCTATTTTTGTGAAACTGCTTGAAACACTTGCAAACTTGCAGAAAACTGAAACTAGAGAATAAAGAACTTTTTTTCTTAACCATCTGACAGCAAGGTGTCAATTTGATGCATCATTTTCCTGAATTCTTTACTAGTCATTTCCTGCTTACAAATGGATTCTCTTACACAATCTCAAATCATGTATCCAAATCACTAATGTAATACTGATACGTTATTATAAGCCAATTTTCAGACTCTATTTGAATTTCACCAATTTTTTCAATAATATTCTTTGTAGTAAAAGTAACCACTTCAAATCATGTGCTTCTTTTAGTTACTATGTCTTTTTAGCATTTCTGAGGCTGAAACACTTTATTGGTTTATCCTTAACTCAAAAATATGATGATATTTAATTTGATCAACTGATTAAATCTTCTCCAGTGGAAAGTTTTACATTTTCCCTTTGTAATTGATACATGTTTTGTGGGAAGCTTTTTAAAAAATTAGTAAATATACCATTCCTTACAAAATTTTCAAATCAGTCAATAATAAATTATATCTTCATGGACTAATGATTTCCTGTCTTCTACAGTGGGCTATATAATCCATCACTAATATTATTTATTTTGATGTTCATATCCTATCAAGCTTCCCTGAGTACTTTCCACAAGTTCCCTTCATTCTTTGAGCACTTACTTGCTTTCTAACACAAGACGGCTCAGATTCATCTTGTCCACACCCTTTTCCTGCTGCTGGACCATCCATCACTCAAAAGATCTCTGGTTCCTCTTATTTAAAAATGATATATTCAGAAACAAAGACCTGGGTACTAGATACACTAATTGCTATTGGGATATTGTTTTTTCCAGGCTCTCTCATTGGACACAACTAAGGAATATTTGTATAGTCACAACTATACATAAACATAGATATGTGTATGTATATCAATATGTATATATACATTAAAAACATGAGTTTGCACCAATGTTTCTGATTGCTATCCAATAGCACAGAAGTGATTCTACCTTTTTCCCTTCCCTCATTTGTAACTCCCTGCTAAGAGAGAAAGAATATTTTCTTCAACGATCCTTAATATATAGTCATGTGCCGTACAATGTTTCAGTCAGTGATGACCTGCGTATATGAAGGTAGTATATGAAGATTACAATAGAGCTGAAAAATTCCTACTGCCTAGTGTCGTCGTAGCTGTCATAGTGCAATACATCACTCACGTGTGTGTGGTGATGCTGGTGGAATATATTGAGATACTGCAGAATATGTTGAGGAGGAATGCCTAGTCAAAATGATTTGACCACTCCACATGGTGACCTTCCCAAAGGTAGCTCAGACCTTTAGATAAAAAGCTAAGCATTTGACACATTAAATCTCACTTTAAGTGAAAGGGTTGTTGTCTACTTTAGAATTCTTGCATTTTTAAAATGATTCCCACCCATTCCCATAGCCAAATAATAGTTAATAACAGTTACCTAACACTCACTGAATGCATGCTGAATGCTAGGCACAACCCCTACGTGTAATTTAATTTTCATAACTTTGCGGGGGTCGTATTAATTCTAAAGCCCATTTAACAGATGAGGAAAGTGAAGCACAGAGAGACTTAGTAGCATAATTAGAGGGCCCACACTCATGCAACTAGTAGCCAGTGTAGATAATTGAAAAATTCATAGCTGTTCCCTTTCATGATACACTTTTGCATTATGACACAATAACCTAAGGACACATTTCTCAGAACATATCCCTATACTTAAGTGCCACATGACTGTATTTGCTTATTTGATTAATCCTCTTGTATGTAACAAATCTCCCATAATCTGCCACCATCACCTCGCTCTCAGGAGACTTCAGTTACCTGCCCAGGCTCTGTCACCTCGTACCAGACCTCCTGTGCACGATGCCTTCCTAATTCTGTTCACACTCTGAATCACACGGGGCCACCCCACTGCTTAAACCTAGCAGCAGTGTATGCCATCACTTCCTTTTTTTACTGTAACTGTCTGCACCAGCCCAGCTCCCTATACAATAACTTTCCTTACCTTGCTCAGTCTCTGACACTTCACAGCAGGCTGCCATCTCTAAGGATGTCTGCTTACCTTGATTTGGCTCAGAAGCCTCATTCTGTTCAAAGGAGGCTCTTTCGAACCTGAAAGTGAATGCCTAGCTTAATTTGGCCCTAACAGGTTTAGACTGACTTATTCAGGAAAGGAAGGGAAAGAAAAGAGAAGTGGAAAGAAGGGCGTATGTAATTATCTGTATTCAGACATTATTATGTATGTAGAAAATCCTAAGTAATCTGTTTCTTAAAAAAAAAAATTAGAGATGCTAAATAAATGAATCAAGGACACAGTATGAAGGGTGAAAATATAAAGTAAGTTGTATTTCTACATACTAGCAACACATACTTGGAAAATGGACTCTAAAATATCATGCCTTTTACAACAGCATTAAGAACATAGAATATTTAGGGAAAACAAAACAGGATATATGTAAAATCTGTGCACTAAAATCTGCAAAACATTATTCAGAGAAATTAAAAAAGTTCTAAATATATGCAAAAATATAAAATGCTGATACATCAGAAGACTCAATATTAGATGTTTTATGAACTGGATGTTTGTGTCCCCTGCAAAGTCCTATGTTGAAGCCTTAACTCCCGGTGTGACTCTATTTAAAGATGGGGCTTCTAAGAAAGTAATTAAGGTTAAATGAGGTTAAAAATGAGGCCCTGATTCCATAAGATAAGTGTCCTTATGAGACACAAGACAGCTAGCATGCTCTCTCTCTCTCTTTCTCTTTGGGCACACACAATGAGGAAAGGACATGTGAGGACATTGCAAGAAGGAAGCCCTCTGCAAGCCAGGAAAAAAACACTCACCAGAAGCCCATCCTGGTGCACCTTGATCTGGGACTTCAGTCTCCAGAACTATGAGAAAATAAATATCTATTGTTTAAGTGACCCAGACTATGGTACTTTGTTATAGCAGCCCAAACAGAGCAGACTAATATTATGTTGGTTCTCCCAAAATTGATTTATAAATCCAATAAAATTCAAATAATATCCCAGTATGTTTTAAATATATTTTTGGTGGAGGTAAAATTTGAATGAAAATGCAAAGGACATAGAATTACCAAAAAAAAAAAAGAAGAAGAAGAAAAGAAAAAAAAAACACAGTTGGTACACTTACTTGATTTTAAAACTTACTTTGAAATAACAGTAATCAAGATAATGTGGTATTCACATAACAATATATAAATAGATCAGTGGAACAGAATTGACCATTCATAATTAGACCCCAATATATATAGTCACTTGACATTTAACCAAGGCATGAAAACATTTCAATGATGATAGGAAAGTGTTTTCACACATTATGTTAGAACAACTGGTCCTCTATATGAAAAAAAAAAAAAATTAAAAAGAGTTTAAAAAGACTACAGAAAGACTCCATTTTTAATCATGATCAAAACAGACACCCAAGCAATTAAATAATTTTCCCATAATCATAGAGAATTAGCAGAGCTTGGAATTCTACAGAAGTCTCATGATAGACTCTCCAGAAAAATAACTACAAGATTGCCTTAACTGAATATTTTTACTTTTAATTTTTAGTATAAACAACTTCAGAACTTTTTAAAAGGTAGTCTTGTTATAAAAATAAACAAAACATAGACTAGAAACTAAAGGAAAAACATTAATATATTGAATAAATTACTTCCATAAAGAAATATTAGGCATTGAGAATGTATTCTTAATTCATAAAAATAAAATCATTCAAAACGAAAGAATTTTAAACAAGTAGCCCAACTAAAAAATGAGCAAAGGACTTGAATAAACATTTCTTCAAAGAAAACATAAGCACATGAAAAGACGTTCAGCATCACTAGCCATTAGGGAAATGAAAATCAAAACACAATGAGGCATCACTTCACTTTCATTGCAATGATTATTATTTTTTTTTAAAAAGAAAAACAAACAAAAAACAAATCAAGTGTAGGCTAGTATGGTAAGAAACTGGAACCCTTGTGCACTGCTGATGGGAATGTAGAATGGTGCAAACACTGTTGAAAACAGTATGGTGGTTTCTGAAAACATTAAATGTACAATTACCACGTTATCAAGCTATTTCACTTCTAGGTATACCCAAAAGAAAATTAAAAGCAGGGACTCAAATAGATACTTGTATACCAGTGTTCATAGCAGCATTATTCACAATAGCCAAAAGGTGGACACAACCTATATGTCCATCTACAGGTGAGTGGATAAACAAAATGTGGTACTTCCACAATAGAATATTACTGAGCTTTAAAAAGGGAATAGATTTCTGGGACATGCTACAATGAATAAACCCTGAAAACATTGTGCTAAGTGAAATAAGAAAGACACAAAAGGACAAGTATTTTATAATTACACTTACATGAGGTACCTCAATACTTAAAAAGGGAATAGATTTCTGGGACATGCTACAATGAATAAACCCTGAAAACATTGTGCTAAGTGAAAATAAGAAAGACACAAAAGGACAAGTATTTTATAATTACACTTACATGAGGTACCTCAATAAGTAAACTGATAAACAGAAAATAGCGGAGTGATTTCTAGGGAGTAAAGAGGACTTATTGTTTAATGAGAACAGAGTTTCCAATTGGGATAATGAAAATGTTTGGAGATGGACAGTGCTGATGTTTACACAATGCTATAAATTTAATTAATGCCACTGAATTGTACACTTAAACCTGGTTAAAATTGTAAATGTTTTGTTAAGTATATTTTACCATAATAATAAAAGAAAGAATTTTAGAAATTTTATTTGTATACTAATTTTAATAAATTTGATGTGTAATGCCTTTCATACATATGCTAAAAGAAATGCTATCCATGCATACCTATAAAGACACACGGAGATATTTAAAAAATAATTTGTCAAAATATGGGTTTTCCTTAGAACCATTAATGTAATTTCTAAAATAATTTGTGCAAATGTAAAAGTACTCCATACATTTTCTTGATTCAAATAATTTTTATTTTATAAAATCTTAGCAGGATTAGTAAATTTATTTCAAACATATATGTTTTCTTTTCAAATTTTTATTCTTTATTGGGGAGTTTCATTGTCATTGGTATGCATGCTTATGTGAGCAAGTATGTGCTTTCAGTGAGATTTATTTTTGTCTGAAATTGTTCCAGTTTTCTACTCTATTGGGAATCTATTATCC
>NW_007727217.1:453711-455416 GCF_000696425.1 Galeopterus variegatus
AAAAAAAAATTCAGGATGTAAGAAATAATAGGAACAGCTTCAATTAAGCTAGGAAGGGATTGATTTATGCTAAAAGCCACAGGGGTCAGCAAGAAGAAAATGCCTTGGAGAAAGGAATAACTGAGGAGTTATGTGACAAGAAAATAAATGAATTTAAGTTAGAAGCCAGGAAAACATTATTATCCAGTGTTGATTCAAGGTCAGTATAAGAACAATGAGGGGATTCAGAAGAACTTTCATATCAGCCATGAAAGCTGAAGTTAAGATACTGGGTAGAAGAGAGTAGCAGGAAGACAAGAAGGGGAGAAGATTTATTGAGCATTTATAATGTGCCAGAAAGCACAATGTAGCCCATTACTATAGAAATTACTATATTCACTTCTAGCAATAGCTGTGTGAAAAAAAATGATGTTATACAGTGGTGAGCTGGCAAATCTTTACAAACTAGCTCTATGGGGGCAAAAGTCCTGATTTGTACTGTTTGCCAATTTCTGTGGTGTAAATACCACACCACGCCCAATTTAAAACTACCCCTATGGCATCAATGGGCATGTAAAAATCCTGAAAAATGAACAATGGGTCCTTGGAGTAGGCATGAGCCAGTTCCAGCCCAACCCTGCTATGCATATTTTACAAATGAAGGTACTGTTATAAATCATAAATCCACATAAGAGTAGATTCAAATTTATATAAAATTTCCTGGTTTAAAAATCCATAGTGTTACTGCAATCAAACAAGTAACAACAACAACAGAAAACTTGCTGTCTGAATGGCTATGTTGAAGTCAGTATTATCTTGGAGCTGCAGCTAAACAAACAAAAAAAAAAAAACAAAAATTAACTTGGAGCTGAAAAGGACCTGAGAAACCCAAGGGGCAGTGCTGACGGAATGAAATTAACCATCCTCTGAGCATGAAGAACGGTGCTTTTAAAACGTGCCTTACAATTTCAAGTTAAAAAATAACAATGTACAGAGAGTCTCTCACTTCCTCTTCTTCAAAACACCTGAAGGGATTTAGGAGATCAAGAAGGAAAAATATCAGCCCCCCTCTTTGAAGAAACCAAGTGATACCCTAAGGCCATCCACATGCTCTGAATTTTAAAATATCAGGAAGAAAAGATGCTAGGAGAGGATATTTGGAANGTGAGATTTATTTTTGTCTGAAATTGTTCCAGTTTTCTACTCTATTGGGAATCTATTATCCTGTCAGAGATATTAATTTACAGAAACTTTTGCATATGATTCTGATACTGTTAAAACTTTGTTTTAACTGAAGACAATAAGGCAAGATGTTCATCCATGGTTTGTGCAGAGTTACCAGTCCCAGTTCTGCCCTCAAGGACTGAATGTTGCTCCAGTTGTGTGAAATCCCTTTCAGGGATTGTAGGTCTTCAGAGAGCTGCCTAGCCCCAGGTCACTGTTTCTGAAGCAACACACATACACAGTCTGATGGAAGTAAGGGTTTCAGGGCCTGGCCGTTTCAATTCAATAAAGGACAATTCTGATAAATTATTTAAGCTTCAGAGATTCCACAAGGTGGGCTGAAGCTGCAGGGACTGCACCACTGCCCAGCTGCTCTCTTTGTCCATTCCTATTATTTACATCTCCCTTCCATAGGTGTTTATACCCAGAGGACTTGTTAATATATTTTTTAAAAGGCTACATTGTGCAACACCCAAAATATATGTTATCTGACAACTGCAAA
>NW_007727217.1:459366-463368 GCF_000696425.1 Galeopterus variegatus
ACCAATATTTGGGGCCAGCTTTAAAATGTGTAAGCAAGCCAGAGGACCCTAACATAAAAACCTGAAAGCAGTCAGACAAAAATAGGCAGATCATCAGTTGATTTCCCAATAGAAACAATCCGCTAATAATACATAAGACAGAAAAGTGTTACCTGAAATGGCTTTCATCCTTAAATTGTGTACTCATAAAATTAATTTTTTAACATAAGCCCAAAAGATCTTTAGATATACAATGTTGAAAGATTAATCATCTCTCTCTCTATATATATATAGATACTAAAAAAACTCTTATTTCATAACTGTAGAGCTATTTAACTTACATGTACTCCTTCTGACTACACCAATTGTCGGGCCAGGGCTGGGTCTCAGCTCACAGACCCCTCAAGCCCATTCACAGACTGGGTCACAAACCCTTCACATACCAGGCTGGGTCACCAGACCCCTCACACACAGGTCTATGAGCTAGGTAACTGGCCAAAAGGTCCTTGGAGCCACAGGTTTGAGATCATGGCTGCATGGAGCAGATGCCCGAGGCACTAAACTCCAGCTGAGGTAGCAGAGCCAAAATGTGCACTAACTCCACCCACACGCATAACTTATTTGCGTACAAAGAATGCAACACACCATCACCAACTGGACCTAAGCCAAGGGGGGCTAATTAAATTATTCTATTTTCCCAAGAATCTGCCACTTCAGGGTCCCTCTCCATACAGTCTATGCATCAGAATCTTCCACGATGTTCCCTTTGTGAGGATAAGTGACCATTACATTTACATAACCTATTGTCTGTTCAATATGCCTTAAGGCTTGTAGTTCTGTCCTTTTAACTGTTACCCACCTATGTCCAGTTAGTAGTCATCATTGGTGTGATTTTCCATGGGAATCCTGCAGTCATACTGATGGGCAGTTCAATGCATATTCAGTAAGCTGACACACCAATCACATGACTCTGGTGCAGTGCCTGCAGCCAGAAAACTTAGCCAAGGCATCAGCTTCTTCATTTCCTGGACTGGCTAAGGGGAAGTGTCCTGTGACATGGAAAAGAGTTACTTCTTTCTCATGCCCCAGTTCCCATAACTCTTGCCACATGGCTTGTCCCCATGGGGGTTGGTGGTCTACCATCCACCACTGATACTTCCAAGTAGAAATCCAAAGGGTTAAGCCTTTGTACACAGCCCAGCTCTCAGTACAGATGGTTAATTGCCCAGTCTCATTTTTTATCACCATTCATACAGCTTTCAATTCAGCCCACTGACTGCTTTGCCCTGTGCCATTTTCATATCACATGGTATCTGTTAAGGGCTGGATAGTAATAGCTGTCCATGATGCTGAAGTTCCCATGCTAGAGCCATCTGTATACCAAGCTTGCTCTGTGATGAGGCCCTGTCCCTCATGGAAAGGTGTAGCCTCTACCTCCAAGGGTAACTGTTGTGTAAAAGTTTCCTCCATGACCTCTCCTGGGCCTAGCACAGTTAGCAACTCTTTGGACAGAGAACTTGCTGACACAGTGCTCCTTTGTTCTATATATGCTCCCTATTTAGACAAAGTGGGAGTCTGAGCTACACCCATTTTAGGGTTGGTTGCCCATGTGCACATCCAACCTGTTATGGGGTATGTCATCCTTACTAGGACTTTGACAGTTCCTGTGATAGATTACGTGGCTTTCAAGGCAGAATACACAGCTGTTAACTTCTTTTCTATTAGGGTGTAATGTACTTCAGCATCCTTCCAGAACTGAGACCAGAATCCTACAGGTGTTTGGAATCAGTCTTGTCTCTGCCACAAACTCCATCTTACCCCCTCCTGGGTCATATTTACATCTAACTCAAAATGCTTAGTGTGGCTGGCCACTTGTAAAACCTATACTTGCTGTATTTCCGTTTTGTAGCCCAATAAGCTTTTTCTACTTCCTCAGTCCAATCCCAGAGGGCCCCTTTCTTTGTCAATATAGTGGGCATGCCATTTGGGCCATATGGTGTACAAAAGCTCTCCAATACCCCAAAAGTCCCAAATATATCTGTAGCTGAGCTACCATTGTGGGTCGAGGGTATGCCTGAATCTTATCTATAAGAGCTTCTGGGATGACCCTCATCTTCCCTGACTGGACCACTCCCAGGAATTTGACTGACAGCCCAGGTCCTTGCACTTTGGCTGTATTCATGGCCCGCCCACATTGTTCCAAATGACTTAACAGTGTTGGAGCTGCCTGTGTTAAATCTGCAAAAAGAATCAGAGGTTAGTAACACATAATCAATGTAGTGAAACATTGTAAACATGCTGGGCCTAGTCCACTTGGCTGGGTCCCCAGCCACCAAACCATGACAGATGGTTGGGCTATGCAGATAACCTTGNCAAAACAAAACAAAACAAAACAAAACAAGAAACTGATCCTAGGAAGCAATGTCCACAGGCTGGTCCTCACCAATATTTGGGGCCAGCTTTAAAATGTGTAAGCAAGCCAGAGGACCCTAACATAAAAACTTGAAAGCAGTCAGACAAAAATAGGCAGATCATCAGTTGATTTCCCAATAGAAACAATCCGTTAATAATACATAAGACAGAAAAGTGTTACCTGAAATGGCTTTCATCCTTAAATTGTGTACTCATAAAATTAATTTTTTAACATAAGCCCAAAAGATCTTTAGATATACAATGTTGAAAGATTAATCATCTCTCTCTCTCTATATATATATAGATACTAAAAAAACTCTTATTTCATAACTGTAGAGCTATTTAACTTACATGTACTCCTTCTGACTACACCAATTGTCGGGCCAGGGCTGGGTCTCAGCTCACAGACCCCTCAAGCCCATTCACAGACTGGGTCACAAACCCTTCACATACCAGGCTGGGTCACCAGACCCCTCACACACAGGTCTATGAGCTAGGTAACTGGCCAAAAGGTCCTTGGAGCCACAGGTTTGAGATCATGGCTGCATGGAGCAGATGCCCGAGGCACTAAACTCCAGCTGAGGTAGCAGAGCCAAAATGTGCACTAACTCCACCCACACACATAACTTATTTGCGTACAAAGAATGCAACACACCATCACCAACTGGACCTAAGCCAAGGGGGGCTAATTAAATTATTCTATTTTCCCAAGAATCTGCCACTTCAGGGTCCCTCTCCATACAGTCTATGCATCAGAATCTTCCACGATGTTCCCTTTGTGAGGATAAGTGACCATTACATTTACATAACCTATTGTCTGTTCAATATGCCTTAAGGCTTGTAGTTCTGTCCTTTTAACTGTTACCCACCTATGTCCAGTTAGTAGTCATCATTGGTGTGATTTTCCATGGGAATCCTGCAGTCATACTGATGGGCAGTTCAATGCATATTCAGTAAGCTGACACACCAATCACATGACTCTGGTGCAGTGCCTGCAGCCAGAAAACTTAGCCAAGGCATCAGCTTCTTCATTTCCTGGACTGGCTAAGGGGAAGTGTCCTGTGACATGGAAAAGAGTTACTTCTTTCTCATGCCCCAGTTCCCATAACTCTTGCCACATGGCTTGTCCCCATGGGGGTTGGTGGCCTACCATCCACCACTGATACTTCCAAGTAGAAATCCAAAGGGTTAAGCCTTTGTACACAGCCCAGCTCTCAGTAAAGATGGTTAATTGCCCAATCTCATTTTTTATCACCATTCATACAGCTCTCAATTCAGCCCACTGACTGCTTTGCCCTGTGCCATTTTCATATCACATGGTATCTGTTAAGGGCTGGATAGTAATAGCTGTCCATGATGCTGAAGTTCCCATGCTAGAGCCATCTGTATACCAAGCTTGCTCTGTGATGAGGCCCTGTCCCTCATGGAAAGGTGTAGCCTCTACCTCCAAGGGTAACTGTTGTGTAAAAGTTTCCTCCATGACCTCTCCTGGGCCTAGCACAGTTAGCAACTCTTTGGACAGAGAACTTGCTGACACAGTGCTCCTTTGTTCTATATATGCTCCCTATTTAGACAAAGTGGGAGTCTGAGCTACACCCATTTTAGGGTTGG
>NW_007727217.1:463922-470283 GCF_000696425.1 Galeopterus variegatus
AGGTCCACTGTCTTCCTTCCCATGTGAAGGCAAACTGATCTTGGCTATCAGCAGAGATTGGAATAGAGAAAAAAGCACCTGCAAGGTTCAATACATAATGATATGTCCCCAGCTGAGTCATCAGCTGATCCATCAAGTCATGAACTGAACGCACAGCTGCATGCACAGGAGGTAATACTTTGTTTAGTTCTCGGTAATCTACAGTCATTCTCCAGGTACCATCAGGCTTTTTCACTGGCTGTACTGGAGTGTTAATTGGGCTATGAGCCAGATGAATAATGCCAGCTTTCTCTAACTCCAATATAGTGGCACTAATCTCTGCATGTCCTCCTGGTAGGCAATACTGCTTTACATTAACTACACATCTAGGCTTGGCTAACACCTGTGAGTCATGTTTAGCATATCCCCATAGCACAGACTTTACTGTCCATATTCACAGCTAAAACTCTCCAACTGTTATTTGCAGATGCAAAGCATAAGGTACATCCATACTCAAGATGTATTCTGCAATGGGGGATACACACACACACACACACACACACACAGTATATACATGAGGTAATCTTCCTATGCCCAATGGCAATGACACAGCTTTGACCTCAGTAATATGTCTGCCATAGCCATCTAGATGAATTGTGGCCCCTGGAAACTTATCTTGATTGCCATATATCAGACTCCATTCTGTGCCTGTATCCACCAATGCCAAAACACGCTGCATATTTGTCCTCAATCAATATATTGCCAATTCGACATGAGGCCTCCAATCCCCGCCTCCCTCCAAAAATGAGTACCTTGGCCTGTTCCCTAATCAAAATGGAACAGTTTGTCCGCCTCCTTGGGAGCAAACAAAAAAAAATATTTTAAATCCGCTGAGCGTAACTTGCTACCTGTTTCCAGACATTTGATGAAATGCGGTTCAGGGCGCAATTGCTGCCACAAGACAAACAGAACTATATTTGGCTCCTGGTCAATTTTCTTTTTATCAACCCCTGCTGCAAGCAAGTCAAGCCACGTCTTCTTATGGCTAGTCTTGCTTGGTCTCCTTGGGATAAAATCCCAAGGATTTCCTGGGAGTTTGGTCTCATCCACCTTTCGGACCCCTTTTGCTTCTCTGCTATCCTCTATTTAACCCAAGCTGGCTATCATGGTTGTTACCTCATGTATAGGATGACCAATGTATGAGGCCAGTATGGCCATCAGTGACTCAAAGGATGTTGATGGGGCATTTTGCAACACTATGTCTCTCATGTTGTCTGTAAAATTTTCATCATCTGGGCAATGAGTGTTCACATTAAACATGGACTGCCACATCCCCAGCTCCCAAATGATTTGGACCAACTCAGCATATGTTTGCTATTTACTAACAATCTCAGGCAGTTCTCCAACATTTGCTCACATGGTTCGGACAACACAGTTGAAGCAGATGCATTCACCCAGTCCATCAAAGAGTGATTACCTCGTCCTTGTGCATATCTGCAGCTATTCTGCAGCTGCTGCCTCAGGGATGGGTGTATGGTGATGGAGGCCAGTTTCTCCATCTCCTCACCACAGCATATCACACTATCCACCTCTAGGTCCCATAACCACAATAGCAAAGCAGCCAGAGTCTCCCGATGTTTCTGCATGAACTGTCTCCCCAAGTCAACTAGTTCAACCTGGGTATACGGAACATCGGCAGTGAACTGGGTCACCTGTTGATCATCCACTGGTTGTCCGTCTGGTCCCATAGGCTGCTTGTGCTTCACTTTCTGATGCACAACAGGTCATGCCTGGAGATGCACGATTTCCCCCAAATCACCACTGGGTTGGTTGTCTTCCCTGGTATGAGAGGCGTGAGTGGCCAGTCACTGCATGTCATCATCCAGGATAATCATCCTTGCTTCCAAAAACTCTGCTTTCTGCAGCAAATCTCGATCAGTTTGCAGCACATTTAGCAGTAGGCAGGTTTCAGTCAGCAGAAAAGTGGCCACCAGGCACCACATGCTCAAGGATATCCACATTTCCTCCCCCTCCCAAGGGGTTTTCCATTGTAATGCCTGGTCTTCACTGCCTTGCAGTACAGTGCGTAGCAAGCAGATCCCAGTCAACAGGAAGGTTGCCATAGCGCAGAACATATTCACAAATAGCCACATTTCCTCCTTCTTCCAAAGGCTTTCAGCTCTTGTACCTGTTCAGAATTGCTGACTCTGCCAATTGTCAGGCAAGGTCTGGGTCTCAGCTCACAGACCTCTCAAGCCCTTTCACAGACTGGATCATAAACCCTTCACACACCAGGCTGGGTCACCACACCCCTCATATGCAGGTCTATGATCTAGGTAACTGGCCAAAAGGTCCTTGAAGCCACAGGTTCAAGAGCATGGCCATGCAGAGCAGACACGTGAGGCACTAAATTCCAGCCAAGGTGACAGTGCTGCACATGCACACTAACTCCACCCCCCCACACAACTTATTTGCAACAAAAATGTGCTGCACAATGCGCAACCCGACCTAAGGGGAGGGGGCCTGATTAAATTATTCTATTTTCCTAACAATAACAAAGGCAAGTTATTCAATTGAACATGAGAAGTAAAAAGAAATAATGAAGAGAACGTAAAAATGTGTGAGTAAATCTAAATAAGTAAGGAACACAAAAAACAATGATAATGTAATTCAGGTTGGAGATAAATGGCACTAATGTATTCTGTGGTATTTTTACAATCCAGCATCCAGATAACATGATAGATTAAAGCTAGATTTTGGTAGACTAACAGTATAATCATATAATGTGGTTTGTGGGATAAACCATAAAAAAAAAAAAAAACCACTAAACAAGTAGTAACTAAACATATTAGTTAAAATAAATCAGTCAACTCAACTGCAAGAGTGGAAAACTAAATGATAGAAACTTCAAGAGACAAATTTCTGCTGGCCAGTTAGCTCAGTTAGTTAACTTCAAAGTCACAGGTATGGATCCCCATATTGGACAGCCATAAAAAAGGGAAATTTTAAAGAGAAATGTTTTTCTTTCTGTGTCTGATTTTGTAAAGTTTCTATTGGTCTACTTTCAAGTTCCCTATTGTTTTCTTCTTCAATATCTATCTTACCAATAATCATATATTCTGTAACTTTCATCATACCCATCTTAGTTTCCAACTCTAAAAGTTTGACTTATGTATCCCTTATATATTCAGTGACTCTACTTAACTTTTCATCACATGGAATACAGTTATTATAGCCATTTTCATATCCTTGTCTGCTAATTATGATCTTTTAAATTTCTGAGTTAATTTAAATTAATTAGTTGATCTACTTTTTATAGATTCATTGTCCTGCTTCTTTGCATGACATAATTTTTGCAATGGGTACATATTAAAATTTTATGTTGGGATTCTGGATATTTTTGAATTACTATAAATAGTGTTGGGTTTTATTCTAGGACTGTTTGCATTTTAAGTAAACTTCAAAAGTATCTTGCATTTTAAGATTATTTTTTTCATGTAGAATTGGAGTAGTACCTCCTGGGTTAGTTATTCCCTACCATTGAGTCAAGATATTTATGTGTAATTAATGACCCATACATCTTGAGGCCTTCCTGCCTGGCTAATGAGAACAAGCACTATTCTCAGTGCTCTGTGACAATGCAGAACTGTTTCCTTTAATCCCTTTAGGTGGTTTTTTCCCCAGCCTCAGGTAGTTTTTAATACTTGCTTAATAACTGAGCAGAACACCATGAGAATCCATGGAGTTCTCTCTGTGTGTAGCTTTCTCATCTCTAGTGCTCTGTCTCGTGAACAGCAGATACCTCAGTATTCTCAGACTTAAACAACTTTTCATTAGCATCGGTCTCAGCCTGGGTTCTTGCACGCACTTGTGTCTCAAGGCAGTAAATTGAGAAAAATATAGTTTTTAATCTCATTTGTTTGCTCTCTCTCGGGGAACACTGCTTTTATTGCCAAAATGGGAGAAACGGAAATATTTTCAGGTTTTTACATGATGTAAAAATGATAAAATATGACAAAACTAGTATATTGAAGAGGTGTATATGGAGTTCTCATTTTGCATAGTTATTTTGTAAATGGATTTAAGTTATCAAAGCTTAGTTAAATAACACCAGTCACCAAACAAGACAGTTTAATTTTCAACTATCACAATATATCAACTTGAGTAATTTCATGAAGTATAAACTTTGCTACTGGCTCTGCAGCCTGTAAATCCCTATGTAAATGATAGCGATCATGATTATGTCACTTTTTAACTAACCATGGGAATGTTAACCCTTACTGCCACCATTTGTGAGACTGTAGATATGGAGCCAATAAAAGGGTAAAGGAAAAGTTGGAAAAGTGGTTGTGAAGCAAAGAGTGAGATATCACAGAGGAAATGACACCAGCACAGAATATCCTATTGAAGGAACGCTCAGAGATATTTGCAACAAGAAAGAAGGATGACAGTGAGTGTAAGATGCTCACTCTGTGTCATGTTCTATGAGGAGAAGGCAAGCACTACTCAAACTACTCTTATGCTGTCTTTGTATAAAGAACTGAAGCACTTTAATTCTAAATGTTTACATTGTTATAAATGATAGTACACTCAATAATTTGTTAACTATTTTTTTTTTCATTTCCTACATATTTATAACAAGGAGTAAAAGAGTTTTAAAGCATTGGGGGGGGGGACAAAAACCTTAAAGCGTTTTATAATATAACAGTTGTGACTTCCCCAATTGGTTATTAAGATCACTTTGCATGGTTTCAGCTTGCACAGACATTTTTATGGTCTCACACTGCCATAAATAAAGAGGACATTCTGTCTTACAATTTTTAGAGAAACCATCCAGTATTAAAAAATGCAAAAATCATTATTAGGTTAGGGGCTAAGACACTGCCTTCTTGACTTAGCTCACTAGGCATAGTTTAGTAACTCCTGCACTAAGTTAAGAAAATTAAGAGTTAGAACCAATAAGCAGAAACAAAAAGAAATAAGATGAGATTATAAAAAAATTCAATTTGTTCAAAAACAGCAGAAAAAGAGAAAATAAGAAATGAAAACAGATGGTACAAATAAACAAATAGCAAAATGATAGGTTCAAACCTAAACTCATTAATAATATATTTAATGTAAATAGTCCAAATACTTCAACATACTATTTAGAATTGAAGTTGATCATTATTATAGAAATAAGTGTTTTCAGGTAAAGTTTTTATAGTCATTCAAACCAATCTGAGACAAGGAGATTAACTTCGCCTCCAAAATATCTTGTGCATCCTCAGTCTGGAATTTTAGAGTAGTCTATTGTTTCCATCTTTTCATGAATTAAGTTAAGATATTTTACCTACAAATGAACATAATGACCACTTCACTCTACTTTTATTGCTTTAAAAGGTTTTAGGTTCCTGCCAAAATATAAGTTTTTCAAAGGGGAGAAAGATATTTGACTTATACTACATCCTCAGCATCTAAAATATTGTAGGTGCTCAAAGAAACATTTACTGGATGACTGAATAAATAAATGAATAAATGGATATGGATGAGCAAAGAAATTTATTCACTTAATTGTAAAAAGTGCATATTTTCTATTTTGTAACATTCTTTCCAGGAATGGAAATATTATTTTCCAAAAGTACTTCCATATGTTTCCATAGTCTGTGTACTTATTTTAAGACCTGGGCGAGTGTTATATTGTGTTAAGATATCATAATTGTTCAGCCATTATCCTGTTGTTCTAGTTTAGATAGGTTCTCATTTTGTTGTTTCGTAAATAGCACTTTTATAAACATTATTTTTTTTTTCTCTTTGGGGTTAATAACTTCTAAACTGTTCAAGGTGGAGTTATCAAATTGAAGATATAAAATTTACTATTTGTTGTGTATTGTCTGAAAAATTGATTCCTGATCATTTGAATCAAATCATGGAGATACCATTTATGCATATTTGTTTCTTACCAACCTGCCAATACATTTCCACTTATTTTTGCAACTTTATTTTTATAATATTTATTTTTTTCATGTCTAGTGACAATTTGACTTTTCTATATGATATCACCTCATTTGCATTTCAATTACATCAGCTATATACTAAAATAAATTCCCTAGATTGCTATCGAGTGGTTCCAACAGTAATCAACATGAGAATGACTTTTCCATTACTGACTTGTTCCTGATGTGTATTACTTTGAATTTTCATAACTGTTTATATCACCTTTTAGAATTTATTTTTAGCGTTGGATTTTTTTTCTTTTTTTTTCAACTCAGACACGTGCTTTTCAGAATTATTACAAAATTTGACTTAAAATCTGGAATATTAAACCTCCTCACTATCTTTCTATTTTAAAAATGTCTTTGTGAAATGTCTAATTTTATCACTAGGCCAGGAAATGTACAAG
>NW_007727217.1:470947-471714 GCF_000696425.1 Galeopterus variegatus
CATCGCACTTCAGTTAGACTAGCTATTATCAAAAAGACAAAATAAGAAATGCTGGCAAGGATGCAAAGAAAGGGGAACCCTTATACATTGTTTATGGGATTGTAAATTAGTACAGCCATTATGGAAAACAGTATGGAGGTTTCTCAAACAATTATAGAAGGAACTATCATGTGACCCAGCAATCACACTACTGAGTATATACCCAAAGGAATGGAAATCATTATGTTGAAGGGATACCTGTACTTCCATGTTCATCATAGCTCTGTTCACAATAGTCAAGATATGGAACCAACCTAAATGTCCATTGATAGATGATTGCATAAAGAAAATGTAATACATATACACAGTGAATACTACTAAGCCATAAAAAAGAATTAAATTCTGCCATTTTCAGCAACATAAATGAACTTAGAGAAATTATATTAAGTGAAATAAGCCAGGCACAGAAAGAGAAATACTTCATGTTCTCACTCATATGTGGGAGTTAAAAAAGAAAACAAAATCGAACAAAAAACAAAGAAATAATAATAATAAGTTAAACTGTTAAAAGGAGAGAGAAGAACTGTGGTTACCAGAGGTGAGAAAGCAGAGGGGAGAGGAGAGAGGTTGGTTAATGGACACATTATTATATCTAAATAAAAAAAATAAGTCTTACTGGTATAGAGTCAACCCAGGAGTCTAAAATTAACAATGATTTACTGCATGCTACCAAATAACCAAGAGAAGAGCCTGAATATGCACATCACAAAGGAATGATTAAGTTTTAC
>NW_007727217.1:472388-474575 GCF_000696425.1 Galeopterus variegatus
TACCAAATAACCAAGAGAAGAGCCTGAATATGCACATCACAAAGGAATGATTAAGTTTTACAATGATGAATATGCTAATTACCCTCAATAGATCATCACACATTGTATACATGTATTCAAATATAACTCTATACCCCATAAACATGTACAACAAATAAGTTTCAATAAAAAATAAAAATAAATTAAAAAATAAAAATAAAGTAATAAAATTTAATTTAATTTAATTTAAATTTAAATTTAAAAAAGGGATTGGGTAAGGCTTGCAGTGGAAAAAGCTGGATCAAACTGAACAACAAAATCATTCAAGTGGTATTAGATCATAACTTAAAGTAAAAAATAAATATACATGTGTCCATATAAATATAAGTAAATGACCAAAATAATAAATGAATAGGAGAAAAGACAAATCTTCCATACAGTAGAACTTCAAATAATTTTGTAAATGCTACTCTTCAAGCAGTTAAAGAGTAACTGGCAACTGGCAGTCCTTTAAGTGAAGGCTATGCTTAGTGACTAGCTTTCCAAGAGCACAGTATGAAAAGTAGCATTACAGTGGAGACTTAGCCAAGTTTCAAGGTTAACATCACCTGTAATAAGTAATGTTGAAAATAAGTGTCCATGCTGTGATATGATGTCTTGAGAAAGGCATTTCACCTCTGTGGTTCTCCTCTTCAATGCCCATAACTACAATCTATCCATGAGAAAAATATCAGAAAAACCCAAATTGTGAGAGTTTCTACAAAATACCTGATGAGTACACCTCAACAATTTCAAAGTCATCAAAACAAAAGACTTTGGAAAACTTCCACAGCCCAGACAAACCAAAGAGTACATGATGGCTAAATGCAATGTGGTCTCCTGGTGAAACCCTAGAAGAGAAAAAGATCATTAGGGAAGAGACGATAATGTATATATATTGGTTCATTACTTCTGACAAATATACTGAAGTAACTTAAAATGTCAACAACAGGAAAAACTGGGTGTGAGGTATGCAGGACCTCTCTATACTACCCTTGCAACTTTTCTACAAAATGAAAACTATTCTAAAATAAAAAAAAAAAATCATTAAAAAATATCTTTGGGGTTCCTTTCTGCATTATTGTTTTGTTTATTAGAACTTATATTTAATAAATGCTAAAAATGCAATTTACAAAAACTAAGGCAAAAAGGAAAGAAAATTTGAGTATCCCAATAACCATTAAAGAAAATAAGTTAATAGCTCAAATTTCCCTATGATAAAACTATGGTACCATATGGTGTCTTTAGTGAATACTGTCCAACATCCATGAAAGCAATAATTCCATGTCACACAAATTATTTAAGAGAATAGAAAATGTGTTAATAGAGCCTATCTCATTTTAGGTGCCTAGTATAAATTTGATATCTAAATCTAATTGAAACAGTTTAAGAAAAGATATTTTACAATGTGATGTCTTGTATGAAAATGAATGATTTTATAAAATCAGAAATCTTTAACAAATTAGGAGCAAATGGAAGACAAAAATATAAAGAAAGATCATCATTGCCAATATGGACTTCTTCCAGATCTTCAAGTTTAGTTCAAATAAGAAAGGTTATTTAAGGTAATTTCTCGTATTAATTTATCAAAGGGAAAAATAAAAAGGTCGATAGATGTGTGAATATACCTGAAAATATTTTATATATATTTATGAGTAAAGAGCATAAGATACTAGAATTAAAAGGCAATTCCTCACTCTGATAAAGATATCTTTAAAGACAATTTTAATAAACTTCATAATGTTAAAATGTTAAAAATTTTCTTTGAAATCAAGGACAAAACTTAACATTAGTGCTAAATTAAGCGAAAAAAGCATTTTTTTTACATGTCTTTCTTCATTGATAAAGACTCCGCTATAATGTTGCATAGAAGATCTGATAGAAAGAATTCTTATTTTTCAGCTGAATCGGCCAAAATCTTTGGAGTCATCCATAACAACCCTCCCTAAAACTCCTGGTATGATACTCCAGACATTTTTATTGTATCAACTTTAAATCCAGAAGCCAGAGTGAGAATTTTAAAACATGATTAGTATAATGTTAGTCTTCTGCTAAAAATTTGGGCCAGCCCAGTGGCGCACTGGAGAGTGCCCCGCTTGTGAGTGTGACGGCGCTCCCGCTGAGGGTTCGGATCCCATGTGGAGACCGGTTCCTGCTCACTGGCTGAGC
>NW_007727217.1:475093-481596 GCF_000696425.1 Galeopterus variegatus
CTACACATGTGGAACCACCACAGTGCAGAAACCCAGGATAGCCAAATTAAGTAATGAAGAATGTTCCCAACTACTGCTGACCTATTTCCCAACTGGGGGAAGCAAGGACCTAGGTGGAGCCTCTTCCTGTAGGAAAAAGGAAAGAGAAACTCTGCCCATTCAAACTGAGGATGGAAAAAAAAATCTATAATATCTTCCAATTTAACTTAGAGTAAAATTCAGAGTCATATAAGATTCTATACATTAATTTCCTATGGCTATTATAACAAATTGTGACAAGCTTTGAATCAAACAACACAAATTAATTTTCTTCTAGCTCTATGTTAGAATTCTAAAAGGAAATTGTTGGTAGGGCTCCATTCCTACCCTCCAGCCTCCACCCTCAAGGGAGGCTGTTTCCTTGCATTTCCCAGCTGTGTGCACTCCTTGGCTTGTGACCTCTTCCTCATCTGCAACGTCCATCACTCCATCCTCTGGGTCCATATTCACATCTCTTTTATTCCTGACATTGACCCTCTTGCTTCACTCATAGGAATCCATGAAATTACATTGGAATTACCCATGTAATCCAAGACAATCTCCCACATCACAATCTTTAATCACATTTGCATAGTCTTTTTTTATCATTTAAAGTGACATATTCACAATTCTGGGCATTAGAATGTGAAAATCTTTGGGAGCCACTAGTCTGTCTACTACACCCTACAGTATCTAGGCCTCCTTTACCTCTCTGTCTTCTTCTTCTTCCACCTGCCCCTTGCTCCCTTTGCTTCAACCAGGAGCACAGGGAACTCTCACGCTGGTGGCCCATTGCTGTGCAGACACCATCACTGTGTGGGTGGTTCGCCACAGCCACTGCCCCACCCACCATCACTGCAAGGGTGACCTGCAACCACTCTTGCTGCAAGGGCAGCCCACTGCCACAGCAGCAACCACCACCACCATAGCAGCCACTACAACTGTGCAGGCAGCCTGCCTCTTGACTGTATTGAGACAAGGAGGGTCACCAGCAAAGCCCAGGAAAAGAGATGAGTGAACACAGACCTATGACCCAGTGGCCCAACCCACAGGGGGAATTACACTGCTCCCCTGTGGTAGCACAACTGGGAGTTCAAGCAATGTGTGCAGCCCACATGACTGTCTTGATCTGGGGACTACACATGTGGAACCACCACAGTGCAGAAACCCAGGATAGCCAAATTAAGTAATGAAGAAAGTTCCCAACTACTGCTGACCTATTTCCCAACTGGGGGAAGCAAGGACGTAGGTGGAGCCTCTTCCTGTAGGAAAAAGGAAAGAGAAACTCTGCCCATTCAAACTGAGGATCTCCAGTATGCCCTGGTTCACCTATCAGAGTCAAGGAATGCTAGCCAGGGTGCCAACAAGCCTGCCCAGAGCCACCCACCCCAGCGAAAGTGTGACAAGTCATACAGGCACTTCTCTCAAGAACTGGAGAGCTTGTACACATCCTCAAAGACCCAACACAGTGTTACTTACCTCAGCAAGGAATCACTAAGTTCCCCAGTATGTAAGCCACAGAGGCACTCACATGCAACTCTGACACTGAATATGGCCAAAGAACATACATGGAGATCAAATTACTGCATCTACACAGAATAAATACTAAAAACTGTACTCCACAGTCAATATAAAACTCATCTACAAGAGGAAGTCTCTTTCCTCAAAGCCCACTCCAGAGTAATAGAAGAAGCAACTGCTCTACCAAATGAGCAAACACCAACATAGAGATACTAGAAAGATGAAAAAAAAAAAAAAAAGAAAAGAAAATATGACACCGTAAAAGGAATGCAATAATTCTCAAGTACCAGAATCCACAGAGCAGACAGCTCTTGAAATGACTGAAAAGGAGTTCTGAGAAACAATCTGAAGCAAAGTCAATGAGATATGAAAAGACTTAGATGACATAACATGAGAAAAACTATCCAGGATATGAAGAGGAAAATTTATAAGGAGATTACTACCTTAAAAAGGAATGTACCAGGACTCCCCCAACTTAAGGATTTATTTTTTATTTTGTTGACAAAATAAAAAACACAACCTGAGAGCTTCAGCAGCAGACTAGAATAAGCAGAAGAAAGAATTTTTGAAATAACCTAGGTAGAAAAAAAAATGAACAGGATCTAAGAGAGCTAGCATACAACCTTAAGCACAAAAACATCTAAATCATAGGTGATCTGGAAGAAAGAGGAGAAAGGAACTTCCATCACATAAGAAGAGACACAAACCACCAGATCCAGGATGCTCATAGATCCCCAAATGGATTCAATTCCAAAAGGTCCTCTCTGAAACACATTATAGTCAAACTGACAAAACTCAAACACAAAGAACAAATCCTAAAAAAACAGCTGGAGAATGGTCAAGTTACCCAAAAGGGAGTCCCCTCAAGACTAACAGCAGCATTCTCAACAGAACCTCTCCTGGCCAGAAAAGAATGGGATGATATATTAAAAATACTAGAAGAAGAAAAAAAAAACAAAACTTCCAGCCAAGAATACTATACTCAGTAAGTTATCCTTCAGTAATGAAAGAGAAATAGTGTACTTCCAGACAAACAAAAACTGAGTGAGTTCACCACCACATGACCAGTTTCACAAGAAATTCTCAAGAAAGTCTTACATCTGGATTCCAAAAAATAAAAATTATTACCATGAAAACATAAGAAAGAACAAAACCCACTGGTAGAACAAAAATACACACATGAAAGAAAGAAACAATACCCTACCACTTCAAAGAAACCATCACCAAAGACACACAATAAAAGGAGAAGAAAAGAACAAAAGATATTAAAAATATCCTAATGAAAATCAATAAAATACCGGGAATAAGGCAATATCTGTTAATAACAACATGAAATGTAAATGGATTAAATTCCCCACTCAAAAGACCCAGACTGACTTATTCGATTAAAAAGCTGGACCCAACTATATGCTGTCTTCAAGAGACTCATATCACATGTGAAGACACACATAGACTAAGACTGAAGGGATGGAAAAAGATATACCATGCAAATGGAAGCCAAAATCAAACAGGAGCAGCTATTCTTATCTTGGTTAAAATAGACTTTAAACCAAAAACCATAAAAAGAGACAAAGAAAGCCATTATGCAATGACAAAGGGATCTATTCAGCAAGAAGACGTAACAATCATAAATGCATATGCATCCAATACCAGAGCATCCAGATATATAAAGCAAAAACTATTAAATCTAAAGAAGGAGATAGACCCCAAAATGGTTATAGGTGGGTACGGAACACACCTGTTTCAGCATTGGACAAATCATCTAGGCAACAATCAACAGAGAAACAGGATTTAAACTACACTTTAGACTAAAGGACTTGTCTGATACCTACAGAACATTTTAACAACATTTCAACTACAGATTATACATCCTTCTCATCAGCACATGAAACATTCTCCAGGATAGACAACAAAACAAGTCTCAACAAATTTTAAAAACTGAAATCATTTCAAGTATCTTTTCAGACCACAATGTAATAAAACTAGAAATCAATAACAAGCAAAACTCTGGAAACTATACAAACACAGGGGGAAAAAAATCCAACATGCTCCTGAATGACATATGGGTCCAAACAGACATTATTCAGGGAATCAAAAAATTTCTTGAAACTAATGAAAATAAAGATATTTTATAACAAAACTTGTGGGATACTTCAAAAGCAGTAGTAAAAGGGAAGGTTTTTTTGTAATAAACACTCACATCAAAAGGATAGAAAGATTTCAAATAAACAAACTAACACTATATCTCAAAGAATTAGAAAAACAAGAACAATTCAATTCCAAAATAAGCAGACATCAATAGATAATTAAGATCAGAGCAGAACTAAATAAAAGAGAGACCCATCCCCCCCAGAAGATGCAAAAGAACAATGAAACCAAAAGTTGGTTTTTCAAGAAGATATCAAAATAGACAAACCATTAGCCAGGCTAACTAAAAAAACAACAGTGAAGATCCAAATAACAGAAATCAGAAAAGAAAAATGAGACATTTCAATCAATACCACAGAAATACAAAGAATCATTAGAGACTACTATAAGAAACTATATGCCAAGAAATTTGAGAACCTGGAGGAAATGGGTAAGTTACTGGACACATACAAACCACCAAGGCTGAATCAAGGAGAAATAGAAACCTGAACAGACCAATAACAAGCAATGAGATTGAAGTAGTAATCATCAGTCTCCCAACAAAGACCAGGAATATATTGCTTTACTACTGAATTCTTCCAAACCTTTAAAGAGGAATTAGTGCCAATTCTCTTCAAATTATTCTAAAACATTGAAACAGAGGCCATTCTCCCAAACCTGTTCTATGAAGCCAGAGTCATCCTTATACCAAAACCAGACAAAGATACAACAAAAAGGAAAACTACAGGCGAAAATCTCTGATGAACAAAGAAGCAAAAATTGCAAACAGAATACAATAACACATCCAAAAAATTATAAACCATGATCAAATTGGATTCATCCCAGGGATGCAAGGATGGTTCAACATATGCAAGTCAATAAATGTTATAGACCACATCAACAAAATCAAGGACAAAAACCATATGATTATCTCAATAAATGTAGAGAAAGCATTTGACAAAATTCAGCATCCCTTCATGACAAAGACTCTTCATGAATTAGGTATAAAAGGAAAATATCTCAACACAATAAAAGTCATATAAGACAAACCCACTGCCAATATCATCCTGAATGGGGACAAGAACAGGAACAAGACAAGAATGCCCATTCTCACCACTCCTATTTAACATAGTATTGGAAGTACTATCCAGAACAATCAGGCAAGAGAATGAAATAAAAGGCATCCAGATTGGAAAAGATGAAGTNATCCCTTCATGACAAAGACTCTTCATGAATTAGGTATAAAAGGAAAATATCTCAACACAATAAAAGTCATATAAGACAAACCCACTGCCAATATCATCCTGAATGGGGACAAGAACAGGAACAAGACAAGAATGCCCATTCTCACCACTCCTATTTAACATAGTATTGGAAGTACTATCCAGAACAATCAGGCAAGAGAATGAAATAAAAGGCATCCAGATTGGAAAAGATGAAGTTAAACTGTCCCTGCTTGTAGATGACATGATCCTATATATAGAAAAACCTAATGGCTCTACAAGAAAACTCTTAAAGCTGATAAACAAATTCAATAAAGTTTCAGAATACAAAATCAACATGCAAAAATCAGTAGTTTGTCTATTCCAACAATAAACTAGCAGAAAAAGAAATCAAGAAAGGAAGCCCACTTACCAATAGTACAAGAACTACAAATCACTGCTGAAAGAAGTTAAAGAGGACACCAAAAGATGGAAGGACATTCCATGCTCTTGGATTGGAAGAATTAATGTGGTGAAAATGTCCATACTACCCAAAGCTATGTACAGATTCAATGCAATCCCTATCAAAATGCCAATGACATTTGTATTAGTCCATTTATGTTGCATATAGCAAAATATCTGAAACTGGGTGATTTATAAAGAAAAATAAAATTTATTTCTTACTGTTTCTGAGGCTGGGAAGCCCAAAGTCCATTTGGTGGTGGTGACAGTGACCCAGGGGTCTAACACTGCAAGATGGTGGAAGTAGAAAGAGAGAAAGACACACTCTCCTCTTCTTTAACAGCCCTCAGAACCACACCTCTGACCACCATTTTTAACAGATTTCCCACCCTCTTAACAGTCACAATGGAGGCTAAGTTTCTAATACATAAAACTTGAGGGACACAATTCAAGCTTCTGTGAGTTTTGGGGGGACAATTCAATTGACTACAATATTCTTCACAGAAATAGAAAAAAACAATCCTAAGGTTATTTGGAACAACAGAAGATCCCAAATAGCCAAAGTAGTCCTCAGCATAAAAAGAAAAATAAAAGAAAGATGGAGGCTTCAGACTATACTACAAAGCTATAGTAACCAAAGCAGCATGGTACTGGAATGAAAACAGACACTTGAACCAATGGAACAGAATACAGAACCCAGGAATCAATCCACATGCTTACAGCCAACTTTTCTTTGACAGAGCCACCAAGAACATACACTGGGAAAACTGAACATCCATTTGTAGAATAATGAAACTAGACATGTACCTCTCACCATATACCAAAATCTACTCAAAATGGATTGAATATAAGTCCTCAAACTATAAAACTACTAAGAGAAAGCATAGGGGAAACTCTTCAGTAAGTAGGACTAGGCAAAGATTTCATGAATAAGACCCCAAAAGCACAGGCAATGACAACAACAAAATAAATGGGATTATATCAAGCTAAAAAGCTTCTACACAGCAAAAGAAACAACAGAGTGAAAGACAACATACAATGTCAAAGAAAACATTTGCAAACTATACATTTGACATGGGATTAATATAAAGAATACCCAAGGAACTCAAGCAACTTAACTGTAAAAAAAAAAAAAAAAAAAAAAAAAAAAAAATATTAACTGGAAGTTTTTTT